>NW_008674094.1:0-94702 GCF_000695815.1 Acanthisitta chloris | reverse complement strand
GACTTCTAACTAGAAGCTAATTAGGAGGGCAAACACTGAAGCTTGTTAGCTGAGATGCTAATGAGAATTATACTTGAGTGGCAGCAGACTAGCTATTCAGAGTTAATTAGAAACCTCAGCTGATAGTATATTGCTCTTAAGAGCTTTCAAAACAAACAACTGGAAAAACTGTCCTGCAGCTAAGGATCCAGAATGCCACGTTGAGCAATTCACGGGCACAGGGAGCAGCCAGAAGATTACACTCAGGCATCAGGGTAATTTCACAGCACGTGAAAAAGGTAGAGAGGAGGTTTTTAGGAGGTGCATGCTCTCCTGAATGTTCTGCAGTGGATCTGCTCATTGGTGGCAAACCTGATGCTGCATTACATACTGCCTGGTGAAACAGCTCCCAGGGGCACCACAGGGTGAGCAGGGAAGCTGCCACATGCCCAGAGTATCCTCAGCAGTCTTGGGCAGAAACGGGACAAGGACCAGGGTTGGTTCAACAGCCCCTGACAGCTTTCCTATCCCACCCCCATCCTCTCCCATCCCAGCCCTCAGCTCTCAGCTGGGAAAGCTGCTGGTGTCAGCTGTACCAGGGCGAAGCTGCAGCTGTGTGCTCACCATTCCTCTGCCTTCCCGAGGCTCCCGAGGGGTTTACTCTCTCCCTCTCTTTGCTGCAGTGAGGGGGCAAAGAGTAAATCGGGGCACTTCGAGGGGAAAATCCTGTTAAACGTAACGTGGCTGCAATGGGGACGGTGAAGTGTGGCCTTACCTGGGCTGAGTTGCATGGCTGATTCCTACTCTGAGCAGAACCAGAGAGGCAGAACAGAGGGGCTGAGTGTTTAAATGTTTCCTCTGTGCCTGATTGGAAGCACGAGAGCCAGTCAGGGGCAGGGGAGAGGCTGCTAAACTCAAAGTAAGTTGCTTGTTTCAGGAAAGGTTGGACACTGGAGAACCTGCACATTAGTTCCCAGCACGCGTGAAAACACGTTTATACGTTCAGTGTCATAGGGGAGAAAAATGCTCCATAAGAATCAAGGGGATTTTCAGTTTCACCCAAGACCCTGTTTGCATTAAAACTTGCAGCAATTTAGGCAAAAACCTGGTTTTAATTCTATTTATTGAAACCAATTGCAAACCCATGTGGACGCACTTAAATAGATTGAGCTTTCCAAAAGAAAATACAATGCAATGGCAGCTTTCGATTAAAGCACAGAGGAGCACCCACGAATAGTTTTACACCCATGTAATTAAATAGATTTCAAAGTTTAACTTTAGTTTAACTAAAGATTTCAAAGTTTAACTTAAAACAAATGTGACTTTTAATGCAATGTGAGCTGGCTGATGGCATGTGAGGGAGTGGGGAACCTCCCTGAGAGAGTGAACAGGGTGTAAATCGACTCATCACACAAACCTTTCACTATCTGCAGTGGAAAGCATGTGAAAGTACAAAAAAAATAAGAGCAGACACTAACACTAGCAAACACAATCCGTAAAACCATCTCTTTCTAAAAGGAAACAAAAAAATTCCCAGTGGTAAGCAGCATTCTGAAGAGCCAAATTTACTACACTAGAACTTTGGGAACCCTCATTTTCACCTAATTTTTTTTTAAGCAAAACTCAGGGATTGTGGTTATTCAGGTTTAACAGGACTTGTAAATGCTGACTGAAGCTAGAGGCAAAATTCCCCCAACACCAAAGTGATGCTGGGCTTGACCAGTTGCAGCGCACTGGCGATCATCCCAAGGCAGATGCCTGGGCTCAGCAGACAGCAAGCAGTCCACTGGTGACCAGGACATGATGGTGGGTTTGACCAAGTCATTTCACAATTCCAGACTCACCTGTGCCTGCTACCCGGGATCCCTGAGTGGGCTGGAAGCATGGGCTGGGGGGGTCTCCTCGCTCAGAACCTCACACAGCTGCTCTGGGTTTAGTGCAAAGTGTAATAAGCTCCTTGGCAACTCAAACTAGGCTAAATAAAAGTAACAGAAGAGATTTAAATGCAAGTAACTTGTATTAATGCTTCAGGGAAGATTTACTAGTGGGGAGCTAAGAGTATTGGTAGTGGTACCTCAAGACAGTGCTAACAAACTGCTCTCCAGCTGGCACAGGTCCTAGACACAGTATTGCCAGCACAGCACAGCAATAAACTGCAGCTGCTGTCCTCTCCTTCTCAGGGCTTATTCCCTCCACCTCCTCATTGCTTAGTCCTGGCAGATTTTCCCTGTATCAAAGACTTTATGGAAGCATTATCTGCAGGCTATGGCAGCTCCAAGTAGTGCTGGCCAGTAATTTCACTGCCAGGGGCTGCCTTCATCCACCTCAAGGGCAACTCGAGCTGTTCTGTGCACTGCTGCACGTTGGCTCATTGTATGCAATCAGAGCCTATCAGAGGGGACACAAGGGCCATATATTTCTGTGAAACAAAAGGTCCCTGAAAATCTTGGCTTTCACCAGATTGCCTTTGGTTTCTGCACTTTCCTCAAGCTACTTACCAGGACTAACACCTCGTCCCCAACAGATGCCCTGGGACGGCAGAGCTCTGCAGTTAGCCACAGCACAAGTTAAGCCAGAGAAGCAATTCCCAACATAGCTCAGCATGTCACTTTTCTATCCCACCTGTCTCCCAGACAGGTATTTTGGTGAGTACCTTTAATGTGCTGTACTGGCATCTCACTGTACTGTATTTATTTCAGAAAAACAAAAATATCAGGGATGTTGGACCAAAGCTATCCCTGGCACATATACATACATAGGCCAATGCATACATAGGCTAAAGGGAATGGTAGTATGTATATATGGATACCTATGGTGACAATCCAGTGGTAGTGAAGCATTTTTTAGAGAAAGATACATATCAGAAACTCTACTGGCTGGAATCACAGATTGAAGTGCCATACTTGCCCCACCATGCTCAGGACATACTCCCTCCTCTCTCAGCTCTGGGCACTTTGCTTCCCAGAGCAGGGAGTCTTCTGATCACATCTTTCAGCCTCCAGGGAAACTATAGCTAAAAGCTTAGTTCTCCAAATACTTTATGTTGCCCTGCTGAGCAATCTTCTTGCTCCTCAGACACCCCAAACACAGCAATCAGTTTGCTCCCATGGATTCAGGAGGGCAACATACAATCTCTTAACATCCTAGCAAGCATATGTTACAAACTGTAACTTTCCCTGTTTGCTACCTGTACTTGTTCCCATCTTCCCTCTGTGGGGATAAATGTACCACTCTAACCTGAATTCTCCTGACTGTGAATCCCTTTCAGTATTGCTAACTTCACACTGACACAGAGCATCCAATTCCATGACAGCCCAATTTTCCTTTCAGGTTGATGATCTCCTGCTGCAGCAGCATCAGCTGCCCTTGCCAAGGAGCCCTCCAAGCCAGCTCTCCTCTCCTGGCCCACACTGCACACCTGCAGCAAAATGACACAGTATGTTGCAGATTTTACCACTTTTTCTCCCCCAGAACTAGGCTGCTGCTTGGCTTGCATTGCAGCTCCCCAGGGATCAGCATTTTAGCTCTGCAGGACATACTACCCCAGGTCTCTCTCTTGTAATTGTTTTAATTTTTTATCATGCTCAGAGCACTGCCTGCTGCCTCTTAAGCTTTCCTATGCACTAGGGAATTTCTTTTGCTTGGCAAATATTAATGGGTTTATCAAAGATTATGACTGGGTTTTCTAATAATGGGGTTTCTAGTAATGCCTCAGAGTTTACTTTTTTCCCCTTAATTCGCAGTCTGATCTCTCACAACTGACATAATGCCCCAAAATTGCAACACTGCACCTTTAATCTTAGATCACTCACCAGTCCTCTTTTTCTTCAGGGAAGAAAAGGGAAGAAAAAAAAGGTAGTTATCAGGAGCAGAAGTCTCTTCTTTGTTGAAGCCTTTGGCCTCAGGTCAAGAAGGCTTTTCATGGGAAAGCCCTGCTGTTCCCTGGAGAACTTGCATAAAACCCCATTCTCTGCTGCTGCCTTCACCTCTGTGCCCTCTGAAGGCACTATCTCAGTTTTCCTGTGCTGCTTCCTTGCCTCTGCATTTATTTTTTGGTAATCAAGTACAGCTATTGCATCTCATGGGAGATGACTAAAGGAACTTTTAGCCTAAAGAAACTAGTGTATCCATGATGCTGTTTTCACTATCCTGTGAATTACGTTGATCTGTTTTGTTTGGCTATGTACTATTAAAACAATTTGGCCAGAGTTTAATATGGGTAGGGTTCTACTTTCACTTCCATTAAGCAGTCCTGTGTTTTCTGCATGACCTGCAATCCCAGCATGCTGGATTTCCAAAATATACTGTATGCCATTTATTTTGTCCTTACCACTCTACGATCTCACTGTCATTCGATTTTCACTTGGCTTGGCTTCCTGCAAGTTTCTCTTCTCTCATGTCAGGTCAAGGAACTCCCTGTAGCTTCACTGGTTCACCAGTGCATCCCTGACCACTGCTGGTGCTGCTTTCCCTGAGCACGTGGCATTGCTCTTCACTAATTGTTTTTGCTGCTTTGCACTAGTCATACCTGCACAATCTCATTCTCCAAGTCACCACTTCTGTCTCCACACAGTGCTTTGCATCTCCCTGCATTTCTCCTGTCTGTTAACTTCTCTCATTGCATTTCATTTCCTCCTCTTGGCATCTTTGCCTCTTGCCTTTGCACAAACATAGGAGTACTTTTCAAAGCACTTTTCATTATGGCTCTGAGCTACCTAATAAATTTTTTTTGCTTGCATACTTCCTTTCCAGAAGTTTTACATATGTCCTGCAGGCTGTGGGAGATGGACAGGAGAATCTACACGTTATATTCTGGGCAGAAAAAAGTTTATAGTTCCCATGCCCATCAAACAACTGAATTAGTACAATGCTGGGGCAGAACTAACACATCTTGCTCCTTGCTGGGACTTCTTGTCCTGGGCTTGATCCTACAAGAAGAGCAACACTTGCAGTGATCACTGGGCTCACATTTGCCCAGGTTATACTTGTACAAACACCATCAGCAAGGATCACAGACAATAGAGAGCAAACAAACAGTTGGAGAACTCTCCAGCACTTCTATTCAAGTTTTTTATTCCCGTTAATCACAAATCTTTGAAGATTTGTGAACATCAGCCATCTTGCACAGCTTGGCCATTTAATTGCTATTTTTCCTGATTCTTGATAACACTTGCCAATGTTTTCTCTATCAAACCTTACTAGAGCATTTTCCCCCTTCATTTTTCAAAAATAGGATTTCTCCTTAGCTTGGCAAGTCTGTTCCTGTTCCCACCCTAATCCTGCTAGAGAATGTGCATTGCTTATTACCCTTAACAAGACATCTAATCTTTTGTTTTGTGTTTCCTTTTTCTGCACATGTGGCAGTTCTGCAGCTTTCCTCTTGTGAGCGAAGCTCAGTTGCTGCACTTGTTCCCTTTCCTACAAGTCCAGCTGAGGCAGAAAGCCTAGGAGCCCTCACCATGCCCTCCATTCACAAAGCAATTCTGAATTTCTGGTTACATCCAGGTGCCACAGTCAGCTCACATCTGCCACCAGGTGCAACCACAAGAAGCTACCTGTTGCAAAGCAACAGCTTGGTTTTATTCCTTTGAGCGGAGGCAACCTCCATCCACATGCAAGATAAGGAGGTGATCAGTAGTCAGAATGGATTTACTGAAGGTAAATCACACTTGACCAACCTGACTGCCTTAGAATCATAGAATCAGCCTGGTTGGAAGAGACCTCAAAGATCATCGAGTCCAACCCTACTGTTGTTACTAGACCATGGCATTAAGTGCCACATCCAGTCTCATCTTGAAAACCTCCAGGGATGGTGAATCCACCACCTCCCTGGGCAGCACATTCCAATGCCTGATCACTCTCTCTGTAAAAATCTCTTCCTAATATCCAGCCTAAACCTTCCCTGGCAGAGCTTGAGTCTGTGCCCTCTTGTCCTACTGCTGGTTGCCTGGGAAAAGAGACCAACCCCGAACTGACTCCAACCTCCTGTCAGGGAGTTGTAGAGGAGGATAAGGTCTCTCCTCTACAATGAAACAAATATGTGGATGGATGAGGGCAGAGCAGTGGATATTGTCTACCTTGACTTCATCAAGGCCTTCAACAATGTCTCTCACAACATCCTCATAGGCAAACACAGGAAGTGTGGGCTGGATGACTGGACAGTGAGGTGGAGTCTGTGTCTGGTTCTGGACTCCTCAGGAAAAAAGGAAACATGGAGCTCCTGGAGTGTGTCCAGCAGAGGGTAACGAAGATGATTAAGGGACTGGAGAATCTCTCTTACAAGGAAAGGCTGAGGGAGTTGGGTCTGTTCAGTCTGGAGAAGAGACTATTGAGAAAAGACCTCATTAATGCGTACAAGTATCTGATGGGGAGCACTAACAGGATGGAGCCAGGCTCTTCTAGTACTGCCCAGCAACAGGACAAGAGATAATGGGCAGAAACCGATGTACAGGGAGTTCTAATTATGAGAAAGAACTTTACTGTGTGGGTGACTACGCACTAGATTGCCCAAGCACTAACAGGATGGAGCCAGGCTCTTCTAGTACTGCCCAGCAACAGGACAAGAGATAATGGGCAGAAACCGATGTACAGGGAGTTCTAATTATGAGAAAGAACTTTACTGTGTGGGTGACTACGCACTGGAACAGATTGCCCAAAGAGGTTGTGGATTCTCCCTCACTGGAGATATTCAAGAACCATCTGGCCACAGTCCTGTGCCATGTGCTCTAAGACAGCCCTGCTTGAGCAGGGAGGTTGGACCATATGTTCCACTGTGGTCCCTTCCAACCTTGCCCTCTCTGTGATTCGGAGTCTCCTCAACCATGTCCTGAAAGGTGAGTTCTCCCTCTCCAGTACAGAATCGTATTGCAGCAGTCCCTGTCAGAGAATTGTTATAAAACCCTCTACATTTTGCCTGTTAAATGCCACATATTACAAAAATCCCCACTGAACTAGGTACATGAGTATCACCCAGATGAAAGGCTCTGTATGCATATAATAATGAAATGCCCATTTGATGCTTAGACCTGGATAAAAGGACAGATAACAGCAACTGGAAACAGCTTGGACATTGTGGCTGCAGCCTACTAAGACTGTTTTTTCCCTACTATTCTGTCTATTTTCAAAATAAAAATATCTCATAAGGAGTTCTGCAATAAGTGGGAGAGCTTTCATGTCCCATCTGAAAGGGCTCCTTGAAACGGATTTAAAAAGAAAACATCAAGGCAGACATTAGGACTGTACCTCGCTCTTTCATCAGTATATATAGTTCATAATGCACATCAGGTGCCACAGGAACTGCTGTTCAAGGTTAAAGCAAGGTCCTTATGAAAGGGACAATTACTCTCTAGTGACAGATAAGGAGAAGAAAGTCAAAGCTAAACCGTGTGAGAGGAAAGGCAGGAGTGCTCAAAGTTAACTGGAAAAGCTACAAAAGCCTTTACCTCAGGAAGACACTTCAGCATCTGGCTGTGAATTCAGGTTTTAATCTGCCACCAATAGTCTCCAAAAGCTTCTCCCTCCCCGTGCCTGAAAGGCAGCAGCTGCTCACACAAGCCCCATCACAGAGCAGAGCTCTCCCAGGATGGGAAGTCCACAGGGCTGGTGGTGCTGTGGGTATCAGCAGGACACACAGCCCACAGCTCCACTGAGGGGCCACATGTGCACTCTGCTGGGTTCCATTTCAAGGCACTATGCAAAGAGCCTGTTTTCAGAATCCTTGTTAAGTACTAAAAGCATAATAAAACATGGGTTTGAAAGGAAAATGAGAACCAAAGCTCATGTCCAACAGCACCAAATCTGGTGGAGAAGGGATGACTCTACAAAATTATTCAAACATCCCTTTGTTCAGAGCTGACATAAAAACATATTTGAAGGCTTGAGGTAATAGTCTTGCTTTTCACTTATTTTAACATGCCCTGATTTGTGCTACAGTTGGTTTCTGGAAGTTTTTTACAGATCCAAAGTTCTCACATGATGGAAGACTAGAGGAAAAAAATATCTCCTCACATTGTCCAGGAGCACTAGGTCAGCACACACACAGATGCTTATGTTGCCTTCTGGATCCTTGATACCTTTTGGTTGAGACAAACAGCAAAACTTTCAACTTAGGCAAGAATCTATGGGTAGTCATAAACATTTAATCTATTTTCCTTTCCATAAGTTCCAGAAAATGTCTTATACTAGAACCAGTTCTTTAAATTCCCTTTCACTAATGCTGTAGCCTTGTGTGGTTCTTTGCCCATAACAAAAAAAGTCACATGGATCTTTTTAAATATGCCAACAAACATTCCCTCCTGGAACAGCTCTGTATGGATTAGTTGTGTGATTCTCCCACCTTCTCCACTTCCAGCTGACAAAGCTGAACTGGCCAAATTTAAGTTCAGCTCCACCTCTGTGAGTGATGCATACAGACAACATTCAGCACAAAGGGGCCTGGGGCTTCTTGACACCAGCAGTGCAGGGCTGTCTCTACCACTGGCTGAGATACACTCGCTGCAGAGGTGGAAATACACAAGTCAAAAAACAAAACCCTAGGGAAAGGAGGTTATTGCAATTTTGAAATAAAAAGGAACAAAGAATGGGAAGGGGCTTCCTAGATATCCCAACCTTCATTCTCAGTGAAGCACAAAGGAGCCAGCTCTTACTGTGAGGGGAAGAAAAAGTCCAAGGCCAGTGTCCTGTCTCTGAAAAAGGCTGAGAGTGGTCACCTGAGATGTGTAGAAGAGCAGAACAAGCACACAGCAGAATTTCTCAAAGCATTCTCCCAGCCCTCAACTGTTCACAACTCAGGGACATCCCAAAGCAGATGTGCTTGCTGTGCATGTAATAATCCTCAATACTGCACTCTGATCTTGTCTATACCCCTTCTGAAGCCATCTAAGCCTTTAGCATCCAAACATCCTAATTTTTATCAAGTTCTTCAGTTTAACTGCTTCCTAAGTGAAAAAAAACATGTCCTTTTGCTTGCTTTCAGCATGGTTCCCCCTAGCCTCCTGCCATACTTCCTTCAGATTCACAAACATTGCAGATACCAGTTGCAGCCATCCTGTCTGAGCATGCAGGGATGGACTTAGGACAGCCAGTCACCATCTGGAGTTGAACTTGGTGAGGGACAAGAAGGGCTTCTAGAAGCAAATCAGCAACAAACGACAGACCAGGGAAAATGTGGACTCACTCCTGAATGGGGTGAGTGACCGGGTGCCAAAGGACATGGAAAGGGCTGTGCTGTTTTGTGCCTTCACTGCCTTGGCCATTGCTGGTAAAACTTGCTTCCAGGATTCCCAGTCCCACCCATGAGAAGGTCTGGAGCCACAAAGGCTTACCCTCAATGGGAAAGGATCCTATTGGGAAGCATTTAGACAAGATGGACATACACAAGTCCACAGGATGTGGTGGGATGCATCCACGGATGCTGAGGAATCTGGCTGATGTGACTCAGAGGCTGTGGCCATCAGGGGAGGTTCCTGAGGACTGGAAGCAAACATCACTTCTGTCTTCCCAGAGGACCTGGAAAACTACAGGCTTAGCCTTACCTTCATCCCTAGAAGGGTGATGGAGCAAATAATTCTGGAAACCATTTCCAAACACATTAAGGACAGGAAGGCAGTTGGCAGTAACTGCTACGGATTTAGGAAAGGGCAGTCACACCTGACTAAGCTGAGAGCTTTATTTGATGAAATGTCAAGGTCAGTGGATATTGGGAGGGAAGTACAACTTGTCTATCTTGACTTCAGCAAGGCTTGAGACGCTGTCCCCCATACCAGTGCCACAGACAAGCTGATGAAGTATGGGCTAGGTAAGTGGACAGTGATGAGATGCATTGGAAACTGGTAAACTGCTGAGCTCCAAGAGTTGTGATCCATGGGACCACATGGATCACAGTCACTCTAACCCAGGGGTTAATACTGTGCCCAGCTGCAGCAGGATGCTCTGCCTAGAGTGGGGGTAAAACAACTCAAACAACATCCTATTTCCAAAGCTGTCAGTGGAGAATAGAGAAGAGATTCTCATGCTGCTTTTGGTGTTGGAAGAATGCTGAAACCTGCCTCACCCATCAATCCCGAAGTTAAAACATCCTGGGAAAGAACAATGTCTCCTGAATGGAACTGGCACTGGTGAGGGTGTGGCAGAGAAAGTACCTTCATTCTTCCCCTTCTCCTAATGATTTCCCTGACAGCAGGACTACTAAGCATTACCCCACGTTTAAAAATTCAGGCAAAAGCTGTGCCATACCAAGTTTTTACAACTGATCTCCAGTGAAGCTTTTTTGGCTTTTAAATCATTATGACAAAAGGCCAATTTACAAAACCAAACAGTGTCTGATAAACCTTAATGTTGCATAGAAACACTGGTACATCACAGCTGTATAGCTTAAAAGTAACTTTTCAGAAAATTAACTTTTGTGGAATGTGATCAAGAAATCAAACAAGGCAAGAATATTACCTGTGAAAATTCAAACCATCAGATTGCCACTAGAGAAAAATGGAGCAATATGAGGACATATGTCTGTAACTAGATAAAGTAAAAAAGCTTTTACTTTTTTGATTGTCAGGAGAGGAAAAAAAAAAGCACATTTTCTTTCCTCAACTAGATGAAAGGCACCAGTATATAAAGAAGAAAGATAGTTCTGGCTGACTCTGGAGTAATAATTTACAGGGAAAATTGTAGTTCAAAGAAGAAATATAGTATTTATTCTTTTTATAATCAAATATAAAGGAACACTCAAGTTAAAGTCTAATTATAAGGGTAAAAATCACTCCTAAGCAACTTCAAGTTCTGCAACCTTCCCTCATCTTGCCATCACAGCTCACTAAAATGCATTTCCTTTCCTTGCCACTCTGTGAACACTCATGGAGCAGGAGAAAACTAAACACAAAAACTGGAAGCAACCTAAACCAAAATTTTTCTCAAGCCTTTAACAACAGGAACCTTCAGCATTTTCAGGCATAGCCATTGAAGGTGAAAAATGACAAGATTATGTTTCCAATCATTCCTTTGTCCCTGGGCTGTACCTTGCAGACACATTACATGCAGCCATTTCCTGTCCTCTCTTCATCTCCAAGGCCCTCAGTCCCTCTCTTGGTTGGAAGAGACCTCAAAGATCATTAAGTCCAACCCTACTGTGGTTGCTAGACCATGGCACTAAGTGCCACGTCCAGTCTCATCTTGAAAACCTCCAGGGATGGTGAATCCACCACCTCCCTGGGCAGCATATTCCAATGCCTGATCACTCTCTCTGTAAAAAATCTCTGAGCTGTCAGTCTAGCTCCATCCTGCAACGTCCTTAAAGGTGGCATAGATGCCCCTCTGTCCCTGGGTGCACCACCACTGTTTGTTCTCAAGGAAGAAGACAACACGGTCAAGGTCCACAAACTGCCTTGAGCTTGATACATCATATATCCAGGTGATAGTTACACAGAGAAAAACTAATGCTCTGCAACAGAAGGCAATGAACCATCCAATTGCTTTTAGTCAGGAGTATTTTTTTAAACAAACATTGACACTTTTCCCTGTCTCTAACTGGCCACCAGCAGACAACAGGTCCTTTACTCACATACAGCACTCACTGCACTGCTGCACAAATCCTATCGTTCCTTTCTGCAGCATGTCCTGGACCTTTAGAGCAGAAAACCACAAGAAAAAAAACCATGTCAGACAGCCCTCATCACTACCTCTTCTTAGGTCCTGCTAAAGTGTCAATGGATTATTTCCCTTTGAATGAGTGCCCATCTCATGGTAGGCTTTGGAACGTTCTTCAAAATATGTAATTAAGGGCTCAATTCTTGTTTATGCTACTCAGCTTCCAAAGTCATCCAGTCTACATGAGATTTTATATCCAGGAAAACATGACTGAGTACACATGAAATAATAAACTCGATCTCCTGTCCTGATTTTTCATGTAGTTAAGCTACACAGAAATGTGCAGTTTAATCACTGCTAGTTTGGGACTGATGCTTGTTTCATCTGAAAACAAAAGCAGCACAGACAAAGGAGAGCCAAACCTCACAAAAAAGTTAATAATTAATAACCACTTTGACGATATTTAACCCATCAGCAAAAACACAGAACTTTAAGCACTGCAAGTCTTACAGCAACAAACTGAGTCCCTCAGACTTTCACCAGTACATATGGTCCATCAATCTTTTCAAGTGTAACACAGTAACTCAACATGACTTCTTACAACACTCCATCACCACCACTAGATTAATCATTCTTTTCAAAGGTATAATAAGCACTTTGGATTTTTATGGATCTAAAAAACATAGGTTTGCTCAATCCTGTCATCTGAGACAACTCAACTCAAACCAGACCAAGTTTGCTATATCTTCCCATGCAGGAATACTCTCAAACCTCACAGTAGGCCAGTGCTAGAGTTGGAAAATTAACTGTCAGCATAATATGAGCCTCTGTTTTACCATTGACAATGTCACTTGGTCCCAGATAACGTTTTCTGAAGCAGCAGGTCCTTTCACTCTTACTCTAAGTGCTGCCTGCATGTTTCCCAGCTGCCAGATCATGTTTCTCACAATTTTTAATATTATCAGGTCACACTGCAATGGAAACAGGTATTATCCACAAGCTCAAATTTACAGCTCTGCTGTATACAAACATGTTGCTTTAGTGAGCACAAAAGCAGTAAAAGATACAAAAGTACAGATCAAAATGCCATTTGTGAAGGCATTTGGCTTTGGTACTGATGAAGCTAAACATCTGAACAATATCCTTAGATTGTTACATTAGGTATGGAAAAGCTACAGATTTATTCAGTCCCTTTCTTATGACTCACACTTCAGGACCCCCAATTAATTAATAAATTCCAGGTACTTTGGATCACTCAGTCTTACCCTCTGTTACTTAGCCACGTACCAATCTACTGATGACACACAACTTTTAAAGCACTTGCCAGGTGAAATAGTTTCTGTAGGAGCCAGAGCAGAGGAAGGAAGGCAGGAGGAGAAGGAATGAGCTTAAGCCACATTACCAAAAGATAGAGGGATCAGAAGCCTCAAAAGCATTTAAAAATACCTCCCAGCTCTGCAGTATCCAGTGCTCGTTTAAAGCAGAGTTAGTTTGAAGCAGTTATGAAGGCAAAGAAAAATGACTATGAACAAAGCATAATTAAAAGAATATCTGCCCAAACTTGCCTGAAACAAAAGTTAAACAATGAATTGTGTTATTTCCATAGATGTTAAATCAAATGCCAAAAATGGTATTTGAAATCTCAGCACTAACAAGGCATACCAAAAATGTTAAGTTATCAAGCTTTATACTTGCAATTTCCATAGGATGACAAGACAGAAGCTTCAACCCTAGAATCATTTAACAGCAAGATAGGGATGAAAACACACTTGGTGCCTCTTCCTCAAGGGGAGAAAGGGGCAGAAAAGAGTAAGATTCTCATCTGAATCTGATTGCAACATTGAAGTTTTACAGTGCACGTAATTCAAGATGAGCTAGATTAGCAAAAACGTTGTATTTAAATGTTCTGACTTAACCTGGCTCCCAGCTCTGTAGGCATCTGGTGGACCCAGCCCTCAGGGATGCATTTTGCTTAGAGCCCAAGCACTGCAGCATGGCTGAAAGGGCTCCAAAATGTAAATAATGAGGTAAAACAATCAGGTTGCACTCGATCAAAATCTGCCCATGACATTTGCAGTTTCAAGGATATGAAAACAGCACCTGGGGTAAGGATTGCTCTGCCATACTTGGATGTGTGCACCATGGGAAAGATCAGAAACAAAATTAAGGCAGAATTACAGCTGCAATATAAGAGCAGGAGGTCTGGCTCAGAAGATACCATTCTATATATTGTATAAACTTTTTTATGTTCCTACTTCCAACTTTTTAACAAACCTACAAGTTAAAAATCTTTTCATCTTTTCAAACAGTTATGCAAAACTTATGGTATAATTACGTGTAATTCTACAAGCAATCAAAGCTTTTTGTCTTGTAACTGAGGCGGAGCCATGCCAATTCCCAAACGATGGCTGCAGTACTCTTACAGCTGCACTGACTCCAAAGGAGGAGAAAAGCCCAACACCTATATGGGACAGGAGAGCCTGTGGGTAAAGTAGAAAAGTTAGAGTAAAATAAAAAGTTCTGGTCTGCTGAGTGCAATGCTTCATCTCCCTGTGCCTGGCAAATCATCCTTGGGCATAAAATCTCCAGAAATTAAATGGGTATTCTTCTCAATGTCAAAAAGATGAAGACTTCATTAGTCAAACAAGTCTTCAGCTCTGAAGACAAAGAAACTTACCACAGTTCAGTTCTGTTCCCCGGCTCCACCGCTAAACTAAAAGGTGACAAGAGTGGCTGAACATTCGCTACTAACACTGACACGGAAAAACAAGATGTAAAAAAGCTATTTTCACTAAGGACAAAACCAGCACGTGCTTTCTACATTCAACTACTACTTTCAAGCTTATGCCAGAGTTCCCAGAGAACAGCCGAGTGCTGCAAAATTAATCAAAACAAGATGTCTCTGAGCAGTTCAGAACTGCAAGAGATCCTCCAGTGTTCAGCAGCAGGACCACCCAGAAACTTCTTTTAAGATGCAAGTCTAACAGCTGGGAAACCAAGCTTCAGCAAGTCAAACCATTTCTTCTCCTGTGTAACATTATCCCTCCCCAGGACTGCTGTGGATAAATACACTCCCATTCACAAATACAGCTGTACACTTACACTCTGCCTTTTCTGATCTCATCTAGGATCCCAGAAAAGTGCTGGCAAGCAGGACCATTAGACACAATTAAAAGCTCAACTGTGAGAGTTGTTGGTTAATTGCAGACAGCACTGTGATTGTGAAGCATAACTCCATTTGCAGAGAGCTCAATTATTCTTGTATATCTTAACATTCCATATTTGCTGGTTGCTAAAGAAGAGATATTGGGGAAAAGGCTACAGTAAGAATGCATCAAGACCTTTTTTGTTTTTAAATAACCAGAGAAAAATCACTTACAGTAATAGTTATATTTTATTTTCTCTTTTAGTTTCAATGTGCAGTATTTTCAGCATTTGTTTTTAAACTTAAACATACATCTAAAATTATATACTTTCCTTTTCCTTTAAGTACAATTGCTTTTCAGGTTGGGGCTCCAAGCTTCTGCTCATCATTGCCCTCAAACTATACACCACCACAGGGTGTGTTACCTTATCCCTGCCAGGTTGATCCAACTGATGGTATGTGTACACGGACTGATGGGAATGACAAGCTCACACAAAATGCACATGACAAAAAGCAGCACATGCTTCACAAATGCTCTGCAGCATTTAGACCCAGTTAACTTGAATACAGCTAAAACTTGATATACAATAAAAGCTCTCCTGGGTATGACTGTGGGATACTCAAAATTTTTAATGGATACTTAGGTAGCATGCACAAAGAGTTCACCCAAAATCTCAGTATTAGGTAAAATTAACATAATGAACTTTCCCAAAGTTTTGCTACATTGCTTACTCTAGTTCTTACAGCAGCTTGTTTTCACTTTGAAATAATTCAACTACCTAAAACCTAGCCAAGTACTTTGCTCTCTTATAACTTTCAGCACTGTATCCTTATAATCAAAATAGTTTTAAATGTCAAAGAGCAAAGTACTTACCATTGTCACTTAGTTGATTTCTACCTTTAGTAGAAAGTTTAGTTGGGATTGTACATGGAAAAAGTCTGATTTATGCAATGTACTCAGTCAGTTCCCCATCTCCTCCCACCCCATCCCTTTCAACCACCAGAGAAGGTCTTGAATGACCAAATTTAATTAAACTTCTTATTGCTATATTTATTGCTTCATTAAACCCTAGAATTTCTGGTTTTTTTAGGAAGCATAACTGCTTAGCCTTGATGGCTCCACAAAATCTTAAGACGAACCAGGTCTGCTGCTCTTGGAGAACTGTCTTTGCAGTGTTTTTGACACAACCTCCTTATCTGCTATATATTTTTCAGCCACTGAAAAAGGAGAACGGTGAGACAGAATGCTCTTAAGGCAAAGCTACTAAACATCAACAAATTACTTCTAACCCCAAAGTTCCACTTGTTCCCCACTTGGTTTGATCTAAATCTCTTCACTCATTACTCAGTGCTTTCGGAATGCTGCTGGTGGTTAAGGAACAAGCTATGTCTTGGTGCCGAGAAGGCATTCCTACCAAAGCAGAAGTTACACACGAACATTTACTGGGTGCTTTAGGCAAGAAATGACATCTGAGTATACATTTTAGAGAAGATTTAAATAAACTCACATTCAATTTCAAGTGGCAAAGAACATAAACAGTAAAGAAAATACTTCAAATCCTGGAAAGAACTGGTTTACAATGGGTTGCAGTTTCCAACTCCTCGCTCTTGTACTCAGTGCAAGGGAAGGGACATGCTGAAATGAAAAAAACCAAACTTTATTTAGTGGGTCAGCTGGCCCAAAAACTATTGATAACAAGTTGGCTGGCATACAGTGTTCTTAGAGGAGTGCCAGGGTATCGATTTTGTAAAGTAGGTTCTTTGACAACTGAATCGTAAATGAAGTTTTAAACATTAATCTGTCTTAAATATGCTCCCAGTCATGCCATACCTCTCATCTCGTAAGGCTGTAAAGAAGCCAGTGTCTCTGCAAAGCACATAAAAGATGCTGTTTGCTTTGTTTAGCCAGGACACCAAATAGAAGTCTGAAACCCAAACACTTTTCTAGCATGTTCTCAATGAAAAAATTAACGATTTTCAGAATTAGCTTTCTGCCTACAGCAAGTGAAAAACATCGCCTGAAATAAAATGTTGCCTTAAGTCAATCTCAAGGGACACATGATTCTTTTTTTGCTTTAAATCCAACATCAGTATCTGCTAGTGGGCACTGTTCTGCTGTCACTGCTCCTGTCGCACACCTCTCAGCTCCTGTCCCTAGGAGCAGACAGGAGTGGGTTTGAATATGACTTTACTCCAAAAAAAATGAGGGTAGACAGGAAAAAGTGTGCTGCAGTGAAATGTTAGAATCGAAGCACTACTGCAGTGTGTTTCCACACTAGGAAGACCCTTAAGCTACATTCCCTTCAGGTCATAGAGAATTTCCTAAGAGGAGGTGTCCTTCTTTAGACACTTAGGACACATTACAGGAGGTGTAACTACGACAAATCTCCCAAGAGATGCTAAAACAGATGGAGTTACTACTACCAGTGAATCTGTGTGAGATTAGAAGTGACTGATCAGCTCTAGAGCTTGTCTGGAAATGGGCAATGCAATGTTTGCTCTAAGGCTGAGGAAAGGGAGTCTGTCACATCTAGCACTTTTCATCCAGCCATGCTGACTGCTTAATTCAATGTATTCCTCCACTGGTTGGAAAGGCTCTGTGGCAAGTCCCAAATTGTTTTGGAAGGTTTCATAAAAGGTCCAGCTCCTGTGATCCCAAGGTAAAGTAACCAGCTATTCTGTGTTAATCATGAGGAGCTTAAAATGATGAAGAATTTAACAGTTTTGTAACACAACATATACTGTTATACAGTGAGAACATGACTAATCTGATGCTTTAAAAATATATTAAAATCTATTTTAAATTTTGGAAAATAGCTTACAAAAATATCTTCACTTAAACTATATATCATACAAAAACTGACTGGTGTGTGGGTTTACAGTACAAAACGATTATTGGTGGTTACAAAAGGGAAGAGTGATCTATACTACCCCTTAACGAAAACACAGGGCATTATATCTCACTGCCTGCAATTAGTC
Organism: Acanthisitta chloris; assembly: GCF_000695815.1. NCBI lineage: Eukaryota > Metazoa > Chordata > Aves > Passeriformes > Acanthisittidae > Acanthisitta > Acanthisitta chloris. The sequence goes on along the minus strand of NW_008674094.1, from coordinate 77,019 downwards.
TCTTATCAGAATTAAGATAATTTCCAATATAATTCAAAAACTTTCAAGCACTATCTATTTTACTAAACCTTTTTCTGAAATCCTGTTCAGCTTCTTTTAAAAATCACCACAGTGCTGTGGCCCAAGAAAGAAGAGTAACCCAACTAAGGGCAGAAATAATTGCTCTAGATAGTAAGATCTGTAGAGAGCTAAATACAGCAACATCTACAGTTGTTTCTACTGCCCATACAATCAGTTTCCTCTACCAGTTTCTGAAAGGAAGTGACACCAGCGGACAATTCCTTTGTAATCAATTTATGGGCAGAAGCAACAATTTTTGGTCTAGATTGGAATTAGTTTAAATACATGGGTTTAATAAATACAAATATACACATCTGTATACATTAAATGTTGTCACATGTGTATAATTTCAACATATACATTATATACAGAAATACATACAGTACATGCTCCTCCTGACAACACTATCTCATTTTTTCCAAGTGTCACCAAAAGGTGTGATAAGAAAATGAAGAGAGGTTAAATGTAGGATCTGACTGAGAACCAAGGTATCATTTCTCTGTAATTAAAGAATTCTAACAAATACAACTCAAGACAAATGCTGTGCTAGATTTCCTCATGTAAAGCTTAGGAATCAATGGCTTTCCCTAGGTGGGGAGTAAAACCTAAATCTAGTCCTGTGCAGTGTCCTGAAATTCATGGATATTTGTACTGTGTTTGTGTCTAAAGCATTATGTGTACACCAGGTAATAAAAGAGGTTGTGTAATCTAACACTTCAGCCAGTCCCAAAGTAGACCACAGCAGCCTTCTGATTCTGAACTGCTAGCATAAATTTGTTCACATGAGAGTGTTTTGAATCCAGGTGACTCCATGGTCTCAGGAAAGGTCAAATGGTTGTTGACTACTGGGGAGCTTGCACCATTTTGTCTCTTAAAATGCTGTGCAGCAAATAAGAACAGTTTCTTAAGTATCTTAAATCTGATCCAGAGTAACTAGTCCTCTTTTTTACCATTATGTCTCAAAACAAAGGAATTCCAAAGAAGCTACAGTAAAGTGGATCACAAGAATGCCTCCTTAGTACAGTTTCTCAAGACAAATTAATCATTATATTCCAGTTTTAAAGCACTTTAAGAAAAAGTGAGATGCAAAACAAGATGTCATCTGTACATTAAGATGGATTTCCAAAAGGAACATGAGTTCAAGCACAAGGAAAAAAAATGAGGACAATACAGATATCAAGACATTCAGTAGCATGGCTTCTGTTCATCTCAAGTTAGAGCACAGCTCATGCACCACACATCTTACAATTTTACATACTGTACATAATATAGAAACATTTAAGTTAAAATTTCTTTCACCGATATTTCGTACTCAAATTTGAAATCCTGAGAAGAAAAAAGAAAAACGTGTGGTTATGTATGTGCACTATTATCTCCCGTATCACCAACACATACACCACTGGGTATCAAAGTCCAGAGAGAGAAATTACATGCTGGAAGTGTAAATCATGAAAGCCATTTTCTCTTTTCCTTGTTTGGGAGAGACATTAGGAAACAATTTCTATTCTGTACTACACAACAGTATATACAGGTACATAAAACTATGAAGTTGGCTAATGACTGCAGTTTGCAATAACAGTCTTCTGTCAGTGTCTTACCAGCTGCACCACGGTGGCTCCAGGTGAGCATCAGGAAGAAGAGGAATATCAGTTACCTTGCACATGGCACTTGCTCCTATTTTACAGCTAGTGTGTGTGTGTCTCAGGTCAGTCCCAGACCCCACTTGAAAAACACTGACATACTTCTTTCCACTCACGGGTGCCTGGTATCAACAACAACTACACTACATCCTCAGGTGATTCCCAGTGCTGCAGAGCACTTGTCCATGTGTTCTTGAAGTAAAACTGACAGGTCCATATTTATCACAAATGCAACCCCAGGTATTTTCCTCATCTTGCATTCCTCATAATTCATATTCCAACACTAGTCATGCAGTTCCACTACACATCAGGATGTTCAACATGCTGTGACCTTGTGGACATTTTGCAAACAAGTTAGTAGGCGATGGTATGGGGTTCCTGGAGATGCCACCACCTCAAACACCGACTGGAAGGCTCTCCGATCTAACTCCTCATCTATCTGATGTCGGTAGAAGTCTATGGCCACCAGACAGAAGATGTTCACATCCACTTGCTCTGATTTTCCCATTCTGCTGATAATATGTGGAAGACTGAAATAAAAGTTAAGGTCGTAATAGGACAGAAGTTGCTCATCTTTTGGTATAGCAGTTCTAACCACTGTTCTCCAATAAAATGGTTTGAGTTCACCAACAACGTTCAAGTGCAAAATACTGTCATCTAGCAATTAAACTGCTATGACATAAATCCTATTTCTTCATTAATGTCACAAAATTTCTTATCCCCAGAAATTCATTTCAATCCAGCAGTAGTTTTCTTGATCCATTGGAGCAAACAATGCAATCAGCAACTGCTGAGAGCCAAGGAGCACTGCTGAGACTGAGAGCCATTAGGAAGTTTCAAACATGATATACGGTCACATTTTTGTCTAGTAATGAAATACAACAGTTATTTTCCTGTTTCTTTGCAGGGGGTGTTTGTACGTAAATAAACTCAGCACCAATACCACCTATGTATGTCTTTTGGCTGTTGCCATTTATTTGGCCAATGCCATTCCACTGCCAAACTCACTATTACTGCAGTGCACAGCCATGGGGACACCTGCAAAACACACTTTGTATGTAGAGGATCATTTTCTTGAATTTGCATTTGTTGGCTTTTTTTTTTTCCATCTTATTTTTTTAAAACATCTTATCTGGCAGAAGGAATACAGAGCAAAGCTTTTAAAGGTCACAGCAGTGCTACTTTGGTGAAGCTTTTAAATAAAGTCCTCCAAAGTAAGGACTTTCCCAATCATCTTGCATAGTCACAAGGAACAGATCTTAAAGCAATTTTAGATAACTTTGATTTCATAATCTGTTTAGAAGTTCTTTTTTTCCCCCCTCAAACCAGAGGTACCAGCAGCACAAAGCAACATACACTACCACTAACTGCAGCAGAACTGCCTTTTTTGTGTTAAACTTGTACTCTTCAAGTACTGTCTTCTTCAAGGCTATATATGTGCTACACAGAATCACTATGAATACCCAGAAATGGCACACATTCGGTCTTTTTAGGATACATTGCTGAAATCCATTGACTGGTGGAAGCGCTGACGAAAAAACAGGAAAGACTCCACATTGCCATTGCCACAGGTGTTCTTTGTGTGAAATTGGAGAGAGACAGCATCACCCAGTCACGGACCATTGAGGACTGTCCAGTGCTATGTAGTGTCTGGAATACCTGCAATAATATTGTGCACAGGAATAAAGACATGGGAGATGGACATGGGAAGAAGGTTTAGTTTTCTCTTGTAAATGTTCTGTCCAGCTACAAAAGCTCTGAGGTTCACAAACCAGATTCCTGGGGACAACTCTGAGTCTAAAGAATTAGTGGACTCATGACATATGTGCCAAACTGAAGTAAACATACAGAAATGCAAAACTTGTCTGGTGTCTGTTCTTGCCTATAGTTCTTATTTATTGATCAAATGTGGTGCACACATGCACTCTCAAGTGATGCATGAGTCCAGCACGTGCTGAAGAGCAGAACACCCAGAAACCCAACTGAGTCCACAGGAGCTTGACTGTAGGGTTCACAAGGTGAGCTGACCTGGGATGGCTCCCTGAGACCCAGAGTCTGAGCACCAGGATCACAACTACTGTTTATCTCTTTATTTTCTCATTATCAGTGATCGAACTGTCCTGCTGTGAGCTTTGGCTTCCAGGTGACATGGTGCTTCTAGCCCTTGATGCTGCCTGGAACACAAAGCTCACAGCAGTGCAGCTCAAGCACTGCGACTGCTTTGTTAGATCTAATTAACAAAATGGGTATTTGCCTCCTCGACTAAGCTGTCAGTTATTTAGTAACCTTCTGAAACATTTAATGAAAAAGAAGTACAAATACTACCTTATAAACCACTGTTGCCATGAATTGTGGGTATGGCTGCTGATTGGATAAAAATTCTCCAATAACTTTATTCATTACATCTTGTGGGGGAAAAAAATCATCCAGGAACTGTGGAAGGATCCGAGCCACTACTCTAGCTTCAAAAGGAAATCCCTTCCTGATCCTGGAAATAATAAAAAAGAAAATATTTTATCACTGAATTCCAGTACATATCTTGTTCTTTTCCAGCTTATTTAGCAATAGAATGTTTTACTTTAACCCTTGAGATAGCCAAAAAGTTCTCAACACTTAAGACTCCAAATCTTCATGTGATCTTAGCAACAGACAACCCAAAGAGGTTTATCAAAGCTGTCAGAAGTTGTTACAGGTGTGCCCTTCCCCCCCATCCCCCTTTTTCTATTTAAAAAGTAGTCACAATTTTTGAAGGTCTGGAATCTGCACCTCTCAGAGGTCAGACTTACCAATGGGAATGCTGAAACAACTAAACAAGAACAAAAAAGGACAGGGAAATCACTACTGCCATTTACCAGAGAAAAGAATTTATAAGCAGAAGACTAATTCCATTCATAACATCTTTGCTTTTCCCCCCCCTCCCCCAAAGATCAGAATGACCAATATACCTACAAGAAAAGCAAGTTGTGCTGCTCTGTAAAGAAGGGAAAAGATACTTCAACTTAGAGACAATTTTATTTAAATAACCTGATTCTAATAAAGGCTGCAACTGCTGATGTGTCAAGATCAAGTTATCATCACATGATTCTTCCCTGCAAAAGTTAATTTCTGCTTGTAGTATTCACATTTGTTTTGCTAACTCTTAGGAGGGATATTTGCAAGAGCACTCAAGCAGTGAGTGCAGAAGTGAAGCCCTCATCCAGTTTTATGGAAAAACCACTGAACACTTTAAAAAATGTAAACCATTACCCACAAACTACTACACAAAATCTAACATGCTATACTCACTTAAGGCAGCTTGAAGTTGTCAGATCAAAACAGAGGGTTTGAAATGTTTCCATTAATGAGTTCCATGTGAACACAGAAGTTCTACTGTACCCTTCCACTGCAATTACTTAACAGCCTTGGAAAGAGCAACTCTTGGGTGGGGGAAGGGGGAAAAAAAGTTTGAAACTCTTAGGGTGGTTTGAAAGATTATTTCCTGTAAACTGGATTTATATCTTTGATTACGCAGAAGACATCCTGAAAAGCACTTAAGAGTTTGACCTGAAGGGAGCTGGAAATGCATTTATGAAGTATTACAGTTTGTGCAACACACAGTATCAGTTAGGACATGTCTGTTTTCCATTTACATTCCTATACATTTGTGCTGCCTTCAGCAATTCCATCAGAGTTACTGTGTATACTAGGAGTGTAACTTTGAAGCAATAGTAAGCAGAGAAAAAACATTAATTAACCTCAAGAGCTGACAAACAGAGAAGTGACCACACAGTGACAAACAATCATTTCCTTCCCAGTGCCCCAGCTACACATTTTATCCCCTTACCTATCAAAAAGGACAGACACTCGTTCCATGGCTACGATCACAGACTCACTGTCAGGAGCACCAGGATTTGCATCTGTGATACGACTGGGGCTGATTTTTTCCTTTCCTAAACCAAAAGAATTTGTTACAAGTTTACTGTCAATGTTAAAGTAAAACCTTTTTACTCTTATCAACAAACTTAAATTAAGAAAATTAGCACTGTTAGTAAGCTAGTCTCTCAGCACAAAAAAGTGAGTACCTGTGTACATGCAAGTCAGCATCAACCCAAGGGCTGCCATTGCTCTGTGGGGGCTCTGCACATTCACCCTGTCAACACTCAGTTTAACCAGGGATTCACTATCCAGCCTGGAAAGCTGCTCTGAAAGAAGGAGTCGCTCCAATCCTCTAAGGACACAATGGTAAATAATGGATGGTGTTGATTCATCACTTCCAGACACCATGACTCCACACATCTGAAATAAAGCAGAAAGCCAACTACCTGACTTTGAGGTGTCTTTAGGTCATCTTTCTAGCACCATACCACTGCAATGAGTATGGAACAATATCAGGTATTAAGAAAAAGTGATGAAATTACACCCAAAAGCATACCTACACCACAATAATCAAGCTGAGTGTTAGAGATAGCTATGTGGTGATCCCAGGCTGCACAACTGCCTATGAAGCATCATCACAACATACCTGGATAATTCCTGCAGAGAATTCAGGCCCCACATCCAGTGGATAATTCTCAATCAAATAGAAAGCAGCTGCACACATTACCAAGATGTGCTGTTGGTTATGGATATTCACACAACTGTAAATAACCAAAAAAACATCAGTGGTCACATCAAAGTCATCTAAGCCACAAACAGATCCACAAAATAGTTTTGCACAAGAAATTTATGCCGTTTTTAAAATCACACAAAGTATCACCAAGATGCCATAACACAACACTGGTCATCATGAAAATCCAGTGCAATGCAACTGTCCAGCAATAAAATCAGAAGTTAACATTGTCTGACTTGTTTAAGAGAAAAACTTCACTACTGATCCTGCAAGTCTTATTCCATGAGTACATCTACTGACAGAAAAATGAGGTTTAAGGAACACAATTTACCAAAAAGCCTGAACTATCCAACAGTTTTCTCACCCTCAAATATCATTTCGCTTTGTAAACTGGATGATATTTTCACTGAAAATGCCAAAAGCTGCTTGATACAACAGCCTGCTCTAAAACTCACTGACAGCCACGAATGACAGAGAGCCCTTTTGCTCACACATAAACACACAACAGTTTGGAGCCAGCAGCAAGGGGGAAAAAGTCTTACTGTGCTACTCCTCTCAGATTGGAGAGCAGATACTCGCTGATAATTGGAATGAGCTGCTTTGCTGTCTCATCAAGCAGGTCACACTCAAGGATATAAAGAATTCCATGCAGAGCTCCAATCCGACTTGGCATATGGGTGCTTCGAAGGGTTGATTCCAGCAGTCGACTTACTGGTTCAGCCACAGCTTTATCCTGACACATCCAACAAGAGTATTCATTAGAAGTCAATACTGGTTCAAAATACTGGCAAGTCCTGTGATTTGGAAATACTTGGAACAAATCAAAGAGCAGAAAATAGGGCATGAACCAGGGCCTTGGCTTAAAGCTACTTTGGATCAAATGTCACAAGAGTAACAAAATCATATAAGAGATGATTTGCAGATTAATTAGTAAACTGATGCTACTCTGTTTTACTTGTAGAACATTATCTCATGATTGAAAGTGAAAAAAAAAACCAAAATAAACCTCAATTCAGTAAATAATATGTGCTATTAAGAATCCTCTACGTATAAAACTCGGAGAACACATAAATGGAACAAAGTGGAGTAGATGGCAGTTATAGTTGTCTACCAGTCTGTTTCAGACAAAAGCATCCTTTGTGGTTAGCTGGAAGGCCAGAAAATTTCAATCATCTGAGACCACTGGCACTCAGACCTACATATCTTGCTCTCCCCACCACTCCCACGATCCATATGAGGTGACTGAGTGCACCCTCAGGCAGTTTGCAGATGACATCAGGCTAGGCAGGAATCTTGATCTGCTGGAGAGTAGGAAGGCTCTACAGAGGGACCTGGACAGCCTGGACTGATGGGCTGAGACCAATGGTATGAGGTGCTACTGGCTTGAGGCAGACTGGCTGGAAAGTGGCCCAGTGGAAAAGGACCTGGGGGTGCTGGTTGACAGCCAGCTAAACATGAACCAGCAGTGGGCCCAGCTGGCCAAGAATGCCAATGGTATCCTGGCTTGTATCAGCAATAGTGTGGCCAGCTGGACTAGGGCAGTGATTGTTCCCCTGTACTCAGCACTGGTGAGGCCACACCTTGAACACTGCATTCAGTTCTACGCTGCTCATGTCAACAAAGACATTGAGGTGCTGGAGTGTGTCCAGAGAAGGACAATGGAACTGGGCAAGGGTCTGGAGCACAAGTCTGATGATGAGTGGCTGAGGGAGCTGGAGGTGCTTAGTCTGGAGAAAAAGAGGCTCAGGGGAGACCTTACTGCTCTCTACAACTACCTGAAAGGAGGGTGTAGCCAGGTGGGGAGCAGTCTCTTCTCCCTGGTAACAAGTGACAGGACAAGAAGAAATGACCTCAAGTTGCACCAGGTGAGGTTTAGGTTGGTATTAGGAAAAATTTCTTAACCACGGGGATTGTCAAATGCTGGAACAGGCCACCCAGGGAAGTGACTGAGTCATCGTCGTGTATTTAAAACACTTGTAGATGTCGCACTGAGGGACATAGTTTAATGGTGGACTTGGCAGTGCTGACTTAATGGTTGGGCTCCACTTTCTTAATGACCTTTTCCAACCTAAATGATTCCACAGTTCTATGTTTAGTATTCAAACACCAAGTTGGTATCAGATACTTCACTCCCTGTTCTCTGTGTACAACAGCTTGCTGAAATATACAAACTCTATATTAAACTGTTAGTTTTGAAAAGTCTTTTTTTACAATCTAAGTATTTAGTAGAAATTATTTGTCCCTGTCATGAAGTATCTGAGATACAGCCCTGTCTTCTAGTGTGCACTCTCCAGTTGCTCTTTTTAAGCAGATTTTCTACATAACTGAGCACAGGACAACAAGCAACTCCTGATGGAATCAACTTTTTCTTTTTTTCACTCCCACTAAGCTGTTATATTCAGCTGTTTGCTTGTGAGAAGGTGTTATTACTTCACTGAGTGGGAAATTACAGCCTAGTCAGAATAAGCTCAACTCAAACTGTTTCTGTATGTTTGACATCACTTTCAGAGCCTTCCCTTGTGCAGCTCCTGCTACAACAGCTACTGCAAGTCCCACATCAAAAGTCTTTCAAAACTTCTCTTGTCACTATTACCCATATAGTTTCACATTAGTCTCTTATGGACTTTCTAGAAATGCTAACTTCTTCCAAAATTAGTTGTAATTTTTTTCCCCTAAATAATCTCACTCAAATTCCACTAGAAAGTACTACTGGTTTCTAGACTACATATTGAAAGACAAAACAATGCAATGGAGGGAAGGAAAAGGGATACCTATCTGGCTACATATTCATCACATGTACTGTTCCAGCCCCTCATGAGCTTGCAGCCATTCACCTGTAATACAAATCTAGCAACAGCTGTTCCACAGTCCTCATTTCTGTCCTGAAATGCAACATGAGGAGTCCAGGGCAAAGGCAACACTGAACTGAGTAAGATAAACCGAGAAGCACATTACATTATGCTCAAGCATTAAAAAAATAATAAAAAAATCAAACCAAACCACCTTTCTGTTTGAATATGGTGCAAAACTGGAGATGATGTTTGCTACCTCTGAAAGCCCAAAACACACATGCTTTTACTTCCTACAGCCATACAGGTCAGCTAAGGGATATTCTTAAGAGACAAACCACTCTTACCAAGTACACCAGATTTGCAGCACAAGCTAAGGACGAGTAAACCTAGTCACTCAGGAATTTGCCACAAACTTGCATGAGAATTTCTTACCATTCCAAGAACAGCAGCAGCTTTACAAGTGGCTGGTATCAAATACTGTACAAGAATCTCATCTTCGGATGGATGCACCTTTCGCAACTCTGTCAGCGTAGTATACATCATCTCAAACTGATTCCTCTCTGTAAATAAGTCTGACACTGCCAGAAGCTGTACAGAAATTCAAATTGAATATGAAAAAAAACATTAGTAGACAGCCAAAAATTGACTCTCCCTTGTGTTATAATTATGAGCAAAAGATTCCTCAATTGATCTAGTAAATGTGCAAACTTTTACCCAAGTGTCTGAAATAACATTAACTACTGCTGTCCAGAATTAATTCTGCTGTTCACCTCAGACAACAATTACCACCAAATGGTCCTTTTTCTCAAAAAGGTTTACAAAAATCAAATCCACTACAGTAAGTAATTCTGCGAAATGAACAAACATTGTGATTTACAATGTACTAAACTACCCTAAAACCACACAACACATACTTCTTCTGCAAGGACAGTGTCTTTTTAAGACTTGTATGATAATGACTAATTGCTATCAAGACACATTCCACACCTGTGTTCTTTATTTTGCTTCTGCAGTTCAGTAGTCAATTTAATTCTCTAATACACTGTTGTTCCATCTTCATTTTCTTACAAAGAGATAAGTAAATCTTGTTTTAGCAAGCAGTCAAGTGAAATACCAACTATCCTACCCCTGCCCTTGGCAGGGGGGGTTGGAACTAGATGATCTTTAAGGTCCATTCTAACCCCTAAAATTCTCTGATTCTAGGATCCTATGATTAAGTTATGATAAAGCATTAGCAATGTAGCAGCAGAATATGCAATCCAGATATAGCTTAAATCAGTGTACAGTTGTACTTGCTCCAGTTATATTTCTGTGCTGCCAAGAAAACTCAGTGTGTCCCATACATAAAGACTTGCTCTACAAAAGCTGCTTAGCTCTGAACACTTGGTAATATCTACTCAATTATGACTCTGAAAAATCCTTTAGACTTACTGATCGCACCACTTCACTGATCAAAATGACTGGTGTTCTCTTGCTGGGGTTTGATGGCAATATCCACTGACTGTACAGTTCAAGCAAGAACTGAGAACAAGAATGTATATCTACACCAGCTCGGTGTTTCCTGCAAAGTACAATAAACAAGTATTAAAAATGGCTGTTCTTAAGCCCTGCTGAAATACTTCATTTGAAACACATTTGTTTACCAGCATTCAATTTATAAACCCAGCTTCTTGAACTCAACATGAAGAGATAAAACCTTATCAATAAGTCAAAGAAGAGAAGAGATAAGAAAAATACACGACACCTGGTGTTTATAGGGGAGGTTGGTGGTGAGGAAGGAGCAGGGATGTCATTCTCATCTTCTTCATCCTCACCCCACTCTTCTTCTCTCAGTGGAGTGATATTATTTCCTAACCATATGGAGTGTATAGAGACCTTGCAACACACACACAAGAGAAGATAAATAGCAAAGAAACACATTTAACACCCCCATAGTCAGATTAGAAAAATCTTAAAAGCCCAATACATTTTTCATTTAAGTGACAGGCAACACACAGTCTTCTGGCTAAGAGACATCCAGGTGTATCCTACCCTGCCTCACTCAGAGCTTTTAGTTTCTACTTGATGCTTAGCAATGCTTCTTAAACTAATTTTTCACAAATTGGAAGGAATGTAATAAAGGTCATGTTCAAAGTTGAGATTTTAACATACCTGTCCCAGTTTATAATCCATATCTCCTATTTCTCGTTCAGTATTGATCTGCAGTAAGAGTTTTTCATGGCTGATGAGAGCACCTGTAACAAAATACAAGACGAATTCTTTAAAAATGCAGAAGAAAGATGTGAAAATGGCTTCATTTCCTGCAAACCGGATTTCAAATAAATTTTCCTAAGAGCATCCTTCCCACTCTTTAAGTGTAAAAAAATTAATTCAGCCCTTCTCCCCTACACACAAACACTTACCTGTAGTAGCAGGAGAAAGTGATGGAACAGGGTCCCAAGCTTGGTACAAGTGATGAGTAGCAATATTATCTCTCTTAGATACCATTGCTTGGATTTCCTGTTCAACAATTCCTCTGATAACACTTAGCTTCCTCCCAAACCTGAAAGCCCAAGAGAAATGAATTTAAGCAGATTTTTCTTCTAACATGTTTGTGCAGATCTTACTGCCTCACTCTGCCATGGTATATGCTTATTTTCATTATCTATTATCTAGCTATCTATTATTATCCATTATTATCTATTGTCTTATGGTTATTTTCATTATCAGGGAGGCTAAAACTAAGATGGTGAGAAATACATTCTACACACTGTTTACTAAATTTTAATATATTATTTGTCAGATAGTCTTTTAACTCAGCAGCTTCACAATGCCAAGTCCATCTAATTTCTATGTAAACAGATCCATCTATATATCTACTCTTGTTTACACAACATAGTCTATACAGATTTTTGCTACAGCTAGACTAAGTAATTGTAATGATGTATTAATCCCAAGTTTTATGCATTTGAAAACAAAAATATACCTTGTATCCAGAGCTTTCAGAGCTTTGTTGCGGGGCTGCTGTTCCAAACAGCTAACTGCTGGATTGCCTGCAACAGGTATTGTCATTGCACTCAGCACCAGGGAAGTTATGGCTTGTACTGCAAGAACATTAATTTGGGTCCTCTCTGTATCTTCCTGTAAAATGAACTCACTGTAATTTGAATTATAAAAAGAAAACAACCCCAAAGCCCTGAATATCAGTTTGTCACTTTTCACTGACTGATCATTAATAAGCCTGACATCTAGTCTTCTTCCCAGCCAGAAATCTCAGTGGCATGAACACTGCACACAGACTCCAGCAGCAACACATCCTTCCCGCTCATCAGCCAATCTGCAAGCATCCTCTCATCCCATGGGCATTAAAACCTCAAGATGTCCATTTTGGACCTTCTTGAGTGTTTCACTCCTTTCTTTGCAGCTACTCATTAGTTACTCACTGAAACAAAGCGCTAAATGAGCCCAAATCTGAGTTGAAAACCCTTCAGAGAAGGAGCTATGTTAACTGTGTTCAGTAACAGCCTGTTTCAGAACAAAACTCAAACTCATCATGAATATTCAGTAGCATTTTTCTGGGCATCATTATCCAGATGCATCCAATGTTTCTTTTATACCAAGATGATACATATTCAGTACTTAGCACCACCATAAAAGCATGAGAAAATATTAACTTTCCTAAAATATTTGGTTATATTTGGTTCAATCTATTATTCATACTTGAGGCACTGCCATTTTTCTCCAAGTATTTGGAACTACACACATTGCATCAAGTACTTTGCCACTGTAAATTGTCACCACTGTAGTCATCTGTTTCTCTTCCTTAAAAAAACCCTCTCTTAAAATAAACCTCCAGCACTGTGGGTTGTAACTCATACTCTGTGTGTTGATGGCAGTAAGAATCTTTGCAATACAGTTAGCTTTTTTTTTCCACCCAAACTTGTTCATGATTGGTCTTTTGACTTAAATGAAGTTTTTTTACAAACTAAAATCAGTACAGCACAAACACGGGAATTCTGAAGTGGCAGATCTAGCTGTCTTTGTATAGACTCTGATTCTCAGGTCTAGCTGTCTTTGTATAGACTGCGATTCCTTTCTGAAAGCATCAGACCACAAGAGAGTCTGATCCTTTTCAGAGACAGTAACAAATGTTAACCTTACAATAAGAAAAAAAAGTATTTTTATTTCAGAAAATATTAACATACTGAACTATATAACAGTTCTCAAAATGTTTGCAATTTTGAACATAGTGGTTTGCCTTGGAAAGCACAGGGGCAGGATCACTCTTGGCCCACAAATAAATACACTAAATGTGACAAATAAGGAACTACCGATAACTGGATTGCCTGAAGTCTGATCCAACATGGCCATTCTGTAGAAAACAGTTAAGTTGAGGTGTCCAAGCCTGTATAACAGAAAATACTACCCCAGAGAAGAGGGGATGATGATTCCCTATTCCTATTTGGAGCCTGACACCTAGGGAGCAAGGGAAACAGACCTTTTTGCCTGTTATCCAGGATCCACAATTCATAGGCATCTACCCTCTGACTTCTTAAGATGCCTTAGGCTCTGCACCTACCACCAGGACCATGAATGCTACACAGGCCGAGGAACATAAGCTTTCAGGTCAAACAACTAGAACTAGTAAAAACAGTTTGCTAGCAGGTTAAGATCTAAAGAGGGAAAAATCTTTCATGATACCCAAGTTAACTCTCATCTTGGCTTTTCACAGAATCAAAGCTGGAAGAGATCTTCAAGCTCATCCAGCCCAACCATCACTCCAGCACCACCATAATCAAGTGCCACATCCAGATGCCCCTTGAACACTTCTAGAGATGGGTGACTTCCCCATCTCCCTAAGAAACTTATTCTAATGCCTAACCACTCCTTCAGTGAAAATTCTTTTCCTAATAGCCAATGTGAACCTCCCCTGGTACAACTTACAGCCATTTCCTTCTGCCCTTTCGCCTGAGACATGGCAGAAAAGACTGACCCCCACCTCCTAAAACCTCCTTTAAGGCAGCTGTAGAGAGCAGTGGGGTTCCCCCCTCAGCCTCCTCTTCCCTAGACTGAACACTGCCAGCTCCCTCAGCTGATCCTCATAAGACACATGCTCTAGACCCCTCACCAGCTTTGCTGCCCTTCCTGGGACATCAGTATTTTGGTACAGAAATTGGTATATAAGTACCTATACTTAGGTATATATATTGGACACTAATTTTGGTATAGACAAAATTCTTCAGTTCTGATCCCCAAATGCTCTCCACTTGCCCAAATTAGAAGCCCAGATATCTGATTTGCAGTCCAGAACCAGGTGGGAGACACATGAACATGTATCATGAGGTCAATTAATTTCTAGTCAAGAATCTTACCAGTTTTATTAATAGAAACAGTTTTCTTAGTATAAGTAAAATATAATTTTACAAATTCAGTGAATGACATTACCTCTTGCTGGTTCTCCTCTTGGTCCATTACAATGGGCTGAGTTACAAGCACACCAAGCAAAGTAGCCCAAGTCTCTTCAAACTGAGTGCGGCTGATCCATCCTGTGGAAACATCCAGTGAGAGTCACTTATGTTTTAATACAAACAAATAACACTGTGTCCACAGACTTAATTCTCTATTTGATTTGGCAATGGTACCAGATACAGCTATTTAGTAACTTCACATGTAGGTAAATGCCCAATAAGAGCCAACTGTATTCATTTTTAGCTCTGTACATACCAAGTGTATTAATGCGGTAGATGAACTCCTTGAAGATTTCTTTTTCTTGAAGAAATTCAACTGGGATTTCAGGAAAAACTGTGCCAAAGTCACCTGCGGGCTTTGGTGACCAGCCTAATTTCCAGACCTGAAGAAATATAATGAAAGTTTAATCGTCCAAAGCAGATAAAGTATTAATATGGCAGCTCTAAATATATACACAGCATTCAAAAGCAATGAGACATCAGGAAGAAAAGCAATTCTCCAAATAAAAAAACTTAAGAGAAAGACTGAACATCTAATGCAGCTTATACATATTTTACACTATTTCTAATTTTAGTTGCTTTTCCAGCATATTTCGCACTGTAAATTCAGTCTTATGGTCCAAGTTTGGACGTAAAGACAAGCAAGTTCCTGTCACATATTTCAGTTTAGAATTTAAATGCCAGGTCATTCCCAGATTGTGCAGAAATGATGCTGAAAGGGAATTCAAGGTAAAGAGTTCATGTACTGCTGTTCCCTGAAACAGCACACAGATACATCCAAGAGAGGGCAAAAAAGTCTCAGCCAAAACAATTATCTTTTGGCATCCCCTCAAAAAGAGAGTGCTGAGAAACAAAGAAAGGCTAGAGAAATAGTCTTGCAGATAACAGGAAACTGCTTCTGCTCTGTCCAATAAGCATATTTCCAGTAATGGTTTTGAAGTTTACCTCCATGTATTGTTAGTACAGTGAAATGACTTTGTTTTAGTAATCACAAGGTGTTCTCAAATCCATGTTATGTAAGCCAAAAGGAAAAGGTTGAAATACCTTGTCCAAAAGACCCAAGATGAATTAGGAAAAAACAGTACTACTAATCCAAAAGTATCGGCGTGGAACACCTTGGTATGGTGTCACACAAATACCTGAGTTAGTTAACACATTACTACAGACAGCTCAGCACCATTATACCATTGTGGGGCTCAGTATGACAAAAAATGTTCTGCGTCAAATACAGTATTAGTATTAGCCCTAACAAAACATCCAAGTCACTGCTTGCTCTTTCTTTCTTAAACTACCAGCTGGACATTTTTTCACACAAGGTAAGGAGCAGCTACACTCTTTGCTAATCAAATCTCTGAATCCAACCTGACCTCTTATGTGGTATCTTTTCAATGTTGCCACTTAGTGTTCAAAAAGTCAAACTTGCCGATCCATCTAGCTTAAGATTGAAGTCCTACTGATGTAAAAATTAAGATGTAGCACCGTATTTGGTTTTCACAGTTTTGAGTAGTTTTCAAAGTCCTGAAAACAAAGCATAATGAACATACCAAGGGAGGAACTCTTGTGTAACTGTTCACTAGAGGCAGCCTTGCTAAACTGATGATGATGTTCTTGAGGACAGGAGTAAGAAACGCTGGGATGCTGCTGTTTCTTCTGTGCCCCAGTGACAAGACAGTCTGCAAGCATTCCACCATCTCAGCTATCATTTCACATGCTGCAGTAATGTGTTTAGTTTCTTGGTTGGGAGAGAAAGAAATTCAGTTTTATGAATCTATTCAAAAGACACATAATTCAAAAAGAAAGAAAACAAATTCTTAACAAAAGAGTATGTCAACTAAAAAGGACAAAATCCCAAGAAGGAGACCTAGAAAGAAATATTCTAGAATATTTCAGCTAGTTGAAGAGCACTAGTACCACCCTCCCCCCACAATGGCATGCACTGTTTGCCAGTCCCAGAGCTGGAGATGACCAGGACTGAGATCTGCCAGCAGAACAGCTCACTTGCTAACCCCAGCAAGAACAGGCCACACTGAATAGAGTAATGCTGAGAATTTAAACAGCCTCAGAGCTGTCTCCATGCTAAATCTGAGGAGCAGGTAATTCCTGTAGATGGAAGTGGTATCTTACTGTACCAGCACAGCTGGATACAGAAAACACTGCTGTCCACACTCTCAGACTAGGCTTGATCTTGACCTCAACATAGTGCTCTTATACTACAGAAGGGCAGATAGTGAATCTGCCATTTTCCGAAAAAAATATGAACAATTCTACCTCTCCCCCATGAAATTTTAAAATCCCACAACATTTAAAAAGCTCGGTCTGCATCATCCTGCACAGCTAACAGTGTCCCCGCAAAAAAGAGCTGCATTGATGTTTAACCCTGAAGAAGAAACAACTATACCTGTCAAAAATATGTCAACCTCCATTTAAGAGGCATTTACCAACTACAAATAAGGTCTCAGGTGAACTCTCCTTGTTGAATGTAATAGTAATGGAAAGGGTAGCTACAACTACTTCTTAAGTGAAAGGGGAATTCATTGTTTACTTACTCTGTACATTTGACTCAACTTCAGCCTCACTTAAAGGTTTTGAAGTATTCTTCTTTCTTTCAGGACTAAGAAGTTGATTACCAGGTTCCACAGCAACTGAATCAGACAAAAATATTTCAAAGTTACAGCTGTTATATATTTCATATTCCATTTTCTACCACATAGCAGTCAAATGTTTAACACATCCAAGGCATATGCCAAGCTCAAAAGTAAACACAAAATTTTAAATGAGAAATTAAAGTAGTAAAAAAATATATTTGTCAAACAAATAATTAATAAGGGCTCAAAGGAAATATCCCAGACATGCAGCATTTGATCAGTGATGACTGACAATTTATTACCAAAGTTTTCTCCTAGCTGTTCAAATTGCACTCACCTGCTTCTATGATAAATCTAATGCAATTAATTAAGGAGCAAGCATATGTCACATGAGCTGCAGAAGACAGCAAATTCCAGAGACTAGGCTGCTGTAGTGTCAGACAGCAACAATCCAGACCAGCTTGAAGATCTACACTTAATGGAACCTGGTCGTGCATTAAATGCCATGATAGTGCCTGTGCAAAAACCGGAAGTTTCCAGTTAACAGCAAATTCTCACAACAGAACAACTTCTAACCAAAGGTGGGTTTTAATACTCTAAGTTTTATTAGCAAGTAGTATGGATTTTTTTTTCATGAGACAGCAGAATTTATTTTAAGTAAATGAAAATTATGACCATTATATGTTGTTTATTCAGTGTCTCAAAAAAATCAGTGCAGGGCCATTCTCCCAAATGCCAAGATCATTCAATCAACCTCTCCTGGTAAAAAGCTGCCCTTGCCCCCTAAGCCCAATCTGATTTACTAGCACAGGTCAAACACAAAAAACACTGAAGAAATTTCTACGGTTAAGACAAAGAAATTGCTCAGATCAAAAGTTACTCAGTGATGATCAGTTTAAGACAATGTTGTTCCCTCTCCCAACATTTCATCACATCTTTAATTATGCTGTAGTTTCTTACCTCTACTGACATCACTACGAATTTCAGGATATCATCCTCTTTGTCAGGAGGAACACGGAGACCAGCTGGTAGTTTTGAGAGCAACAACAAATACTGAGCCAGTGCACGACAAAGTGTCATCATAGACTGATACATCACCTCATCTCCTATAAAATAAGACTGGATGAAATCTAGCAGTTTGCATTTTTTTCCCTTCAATAATTGTTTTTCAGAATTATTTCATAAGCACTTTTATGCTAGGTACCTTGATTTTTAAAAACAGTAAGTTCACGTATTCACAAGACACCTGTACAAGTATCTTTGCAGAGGAGAGAATAAACTTTAAAAGACCATTATTTCTATTACCAAAGATATCGCTTAGTTTTTTCCAGTAGGCTGATGGCTCAGTTGGCATTAGTGGTTGAAAAACCTGGTGGTTGGCAGAAAGGTTTTGTACAGCAGAAGACACATGATCCAGAGTTACCCTCCGAGCTGTTTCAAAGAGGTTACTCTTCTGGTCCCTTGAGATCTCATTCATGCCAAGGCTTAAACAAGGTGCTAACAAGCTTAGGTTGAAATCCTGAAATAAAATAGTAAATAAAAAGAAATTGCTTTTAAAGAGAAACTAATTACTTGGTGGTGCTATTCTGGCATACTAATGTGCTGGTAAATTTACAGTTTATTAATTATTATGGCCTTTGCTCTATTGTGGTGCAACAATGCCATAGTTAAGGCCATATTGGTTCCACATTCAAATTCCACCCACTATTGTACTGGAAAGAAAAACCAATATGCTTATTCCAAATTTTCAGGGCCATATGTGAATGAAGCTTAAGGATGACATATACATTAGGAATCTTCAAGCAATAGGTTTTCAAACAAACAGGTCAAACATCTTTTAAAGAGTTTCCCCACTGTTATTTCTGCATGCCAGCAGCAAATATAATGTAGAGAATTTGAGCAAAATAAATTTGACAAAGCAAAGTTGTCCTTTATGCCAGATCTGTGGCATGTTACTGGAATACTGCAAGTCATCTAGCACAGATATTGGAAAGGTTACAGAAACATCTGGCCTTGTAAGAGACTGTAATTAAGAGATTATGCAAATGTAGATAGAACTGGATTATTGTGACTGCACTACATAAACTAACCTTCACTTCCACTCTATATGCCCAACAGGTACTACTAGAAAGTTAGTATTAGCAGCATTGCTAGACACAGATCTACTGTTTTACATAAGTATCTACTATTTTAGTTTTCAAAATGGAGTCTGAAATAAATCTGAAGTGTTTACGTTTAAGAATGCAAACACTTCAGAATGTAATCTATTAATACTACCAATACAAACACTCAAACTAATCACATCCTCTTTAGCTGACTCTGTTTCATCTGACAAAGAAGTTACCTTGCTGGTCATGAAGGAGTTCAGGTCAGGCTGAGGAATCCTATTTACCAGCTCTGCACCTTCCAGCAGTGCTGAGTCAGATCTGATGCAACACTGTGACCTCACGAGTGACACATACCAGTCCTTTAACAATGAAAAAAGGAAATTTATTATATATTTGTTTTCAGAAATGCTACAGTTCATGGGAGCAGAGGGAGAACTGCTCATTGGCACTGAATCATGGTCTAAGACATCACAAGTCTACATCAATGTCAAAAAGAACTCAAAGAAAAAAGCAGAGCAAAACAGACAACTGGTGAATGGAAATGGAACATCTTAAACTAGACCAAAGGATGTTCCCTGACAAGTTGTCTATTTCCATCAAAGTCCAGCCAGGAAACAAGGAAAAATGAATCCTAATATATAGTGCAGGTGTATGTATTAGGATCCCAAAGCTGAGGGGACTATCTAGGAAAAAAACATGGAATACTCAGTAGTCAGAAAAAATATAATAGTAATAGCAAAAAAACCAATACTACATCCAAGGAAAAGTCTTCAGACTAAAATAAATCAGCATACGAAGATAACATCTATCTTTCAACACACACTGAAATAAACTAAGACCATCATGCATGACTGCAAATATACTCCTTAAATTATTAGCCATGAGCTTACAGGAATTAGTTAATAATATAATTAATTTAACTAAGGAATATAAAGAGACTGAGTTACCCCTTTTCTGTGTTTTTTCTCCCATAACTGGACAACCTGAAATTGCTGACATTAATCAGAACACAACTAAGCCTGTCAGAGATCAATGAGTATCTGGACAATGCTCTTAGTCATGCAATTTCAGATTTAGCTAGTCCTGAGAGGAGGAGGAGTTGGGCTCAATGATCCTTAAGAGTCCCTTCCAACTTAAGACAGCCTATGATTCTATGAACTACGTAGTGGTTGTGGAGAAAGCATACAAAAACTACTTCCTTTGTGCAGGATTTACTGTGACAGAGGAAGATTTTTTGGTTAATTTGTAGACAGAAAGTTATGGGTAAATGGTTTCTGGGCACAGAATTTTCTCCTGCTGTCCAAGTAGCTCTTAATCTCTCTCCTTAGCCAATTGTTTCCTCAACTACTTATTAAGACTCAGCCAAACTGCCAGCTAATCAAATAATTTCTGCCATGTCAACTACATATGTTTCCTATTACTATCTATCATCGTAGGACACGGAGGAATGAAACGGAGAAATCATCTGTACCATGGGACAAACTGAAAAATAGGAAGACACAGGACCCAAAAGACTTGCTGTTAGTCTCCCAACCCACCTGGAAATAAACACATCTAAGCAAGTGAAAGACAGAAACAGTTAAGCATTCATGATTTTCTCTGAAAGCAATTTAAGGCTGAGAAGGGAAAACTAGACAGGTAATGCTTAATTTTCAAGAGACAACCAGTAACTTTCAGCAAATGAATGAAACTAATTACTGTAGTAAGCACATCAAGAAAACAAGATTATCTGTCTCTACTGAACCTTGTATAAACCATTTCATTAAAGTTATGCAAAGAAACAAAACTTGCACTGTCAATATAACAAACATCTATGCATGTGCTAATTATCCATCCCAATTCATCAGCCAACACACACAAAATTAATCAACGATCTATATTTGAGATACATTGACAATTCTGAGAACATTAACAGCACCGTAAAAATAAGCTGCATTTAAATATTTCGTAACGAGTAAAGCTTGTTCATAGCCAAAGCATTTTTAGTGACTCTAAATATAATCTTACTTTGTCTAGAATTACATTCTCTAAAGCTGGTTGGTCTTCTCCATCTAGTGGGTGTGAGGTCACCAGAGGGGAAGGACTAGCTGTGTCTGGTGCTACCATAAGACGAAACCTATCCAAGAGCGAGTAAAGTCTTTGGTGCCTGAAAACAGAAGAACACGTCAGCAGAGAGCTAACTTAGTTGTGTAAATAATTTAGAA
Organism: Acanthisitta chloris; assembly: GCF_000695815.1. Lineage (NCBI taxonomy): Eukaryota > Metazoa > Chordata > Aves > Passeriformes > Acanthisittidae > Acanthisitta > Acanthisitta chloris. Next base: position 55,595 of record NW_008674094.1, on the reverse strand, counting down.
ATCGAAAGACATCCAGTGAGTCAATTCCAATCCTGGACAAGAAAAGCAGCAGGGACTTCAGTTTTTTGTTGGATATATGCAATCACAGGATGCAAAATTGCAAATTTCTCCAGCAAATGAACTGAACACTACCAACAATAAAAATTCCAATTTCATTTAGTTAAAAATTAACATATTGAAGCATAAAATGCAAACTTCAGTTTTCCTTATGCAGTAAATCTTTTTAATGAATAAGAAGAATCAAAGTTAGTACAGATTATTTGATTGCAGACAAATACATTCCACCAAATGAACCTACTAAAACTGTACTTTGAAATATATATATATAATGTATATATCAAGAATTCCAGTTTGTGGATTTGTGTCAGTGATTTCTTTTTTGGTAGGTGTTCTTTTGTTTGTTTGGGGTTTTTTTAATTCCATTACTGCTATCTTGAACAGAACTTGTACAAAGTAATTTTTGAGATTTTTTTTTCCTAAATTCAAATGTAACACTACCTACAAAGGCACGTTACCATTATCTGCTGCAGTCTTGGGTTTTAGGCTCTTTCCCCCTACTTCTTTCTTATTTCAGTCAACAGATACTAACCTCAAACAGCAATGACATCTAGAGGAGTAAATTAATATCTTTGCAACATCAAATAAAGCTTTTTCAGAAACTGAATAATTTGCTCCTTTTCATAACAGCAATTTAAACACATAGAAGACTAAACAATTGCCTGTAGGAAAAAAACCCAAACCAAAGCAACAAAACCCAAGACCACCTGGCTTGGACTCACAATATTCTGCAAAAGTTTGAGATAATAAAAGTTGGGGGTTTTTTAATATAGATTTCGTCAAGAAATTAAATTGTGGATGCTGTCTCTCAAAAGTTAAATACTGAGTGGGATGCAGGAGAGAGAATTTGATGCTTTCAAGCCTGTAGCTTAATTCTTAAGTTTATTGCAAATTCAACACCACCAACTCAACTGTGATTGTGTCAGAATATGCCAGCAGCTTATGAGAGACTTTACTCCTGTTTTACCTCCAAAAAGGAGCCACTACCTAATCTTTAAGAGAAAACCCAAATGTAGGAAAACTGAGTTAGCATAATTAATACTAGAACATGATTTAGTTTGATATTTTAACACTTATTGGTATTATTGGTATCACTTACCTTGCTGCTAATCCACTGTTTTGAAGGTACTCCTGAATTCTATCCAGTTCTTCAACTGGTAACTGTGCAATGCTGTTCTGTAGAAAAAGCCACAAGAATTTTACATGACAGAAATACGTAAAATCCCAATAGATACTTTTAGCAGATTAAGAAAATTATAGGCAGCTAAAGTGAAATTGTGTGCAGTTTTGGTGCCCTCAGTACAAGGAGGACATGTAACTGTTGGAGCAAGTCCAGAGGAGGCCACAAAGTTGATAAGAGGACTGGAGCATCTCCCCTGTGAGGACAGGCTGAGGGAGTTGGGGCTGTTCAGCCTGGAGAAGAAAAGACTCCACGGAGACCTTATATCAACTTTTCAGTATCTGTAGGGTTTACAAGGGAGCTGGAGAGGGACTCTTGGTTAGGAACTGCAGTCATAGGACAAGGGGTAATGGGTTCGAACTGAAGGAAGGGAACTTTAGGTTAGACATTAGAAAAAGGTTGTTTACTGTGAGGGCAGTGAGACACTGGCACAGGTTGCCCAGGGAGGCTGTGGCTGCCCCAACCCTGGCAGTGTTCAAAGCCAGGCTGGATGAGACCTTGAGCAACCTGCTCTGGTGGGAGGTGTCCCTGCCCAGGGTAGGGGATTGGGACTAGATGACCTCTAAGGTCCATTCCAACCTCCAAAACTCTAGGATTCTATGAAATGTAAACACTCACATATCTATATGTGAAATCAAAACATTCTGTTCCAATGAAATCACTTACACATCACATGCTTCTGTACTTTATAGCATTACACTTGATCATACTGCTAGCACTGCCCAATATTATTTCCAAACGGATGGATTTATCTTTACCTGCAAAGTTGCAGCCAGCAGCATTTCCACCCGACGGCAAGCCAGTGTGTCAACCATGCGCGCGAGCACTCGGAACGGCGTGCACAGCAGCTTATCCACATACAGTGTTAACACAGCCCCAGACTGGCTGAGGTGTATTCCCTCTAAGCACTGTAAAGTCTTCTTCAGAGTTGTGGGCTAGATGTTGAAGCGAAACGAGACAGAAAAACAGACAAAAAAGGACAATCAATTGGAATACTAAGATCTTAAAGCTAGAGGGAAAGGTGTAGATAAAAAACTAGACCAGAATATAGCTGATCAATATAATCCTCTGTATGTGATAGGTTAGAGTTAGTGGGTTATTTAATTAATATGAGCACTAAGTTGTTTGATGTGCAACTGTAAAAGGTTACTCTTACAAAGAGTAAGCAAAAAGTAGGGAGGAAATCTTTTAGGAGGAAAAAGCTAGAGACTATGTGAAATTGCAAAAAGCTTTGAAAACAGTGAGAAGCTTCAACTCTGGCTGGAAGGAGGCAGGAACATGAGACAAGAGATAGTACAGAAATCCAGATAAGCATTAGGGATTTTTTTAAGCACATGCTCAATCATAAAACCAGCAATAGCTACTCATAATTAAAAGAGTCTGCAGAGAGTTTTTAAAATTTCTTTTACTAAAAAACATGAGCCCCAATTCCGCTCTGATAATCGAAAAGGAAAAACACTACCTAGTTTGAAACATGAAACCAGTCTTGTTTTAGAGCAGATTGTAAATATCAGACATTTTAGTTTTACTGACTTTTGTGATAATCACCAAACATTTCACCGAATAGCTACATCTCTGATTTAGCTCAGTTCGTTCTATTGATACTCAGATCCTGAAGCCCAGATCAACGTCACCTACCTTTGAAGTGTTTTACTCACATGCCTAAAGCACTAAAGCAGTTGCACAAAATTTGCAGAGAATGGGAAGAGACAGGAAACTTTACTGAGGCTACTCAGGGTGCAGGTGGCATCTCCCATGATTATCTCTAGAGAAAGCTCAGCAAATGACATTTCCCATCTAGTGAGTTCCCACAATGAAGAGAATGCATAGAACCTTACACCCCTCTAAAACATCATCTGCTTTGAATTTGAAAACTGAAATAATCAACAGAAATCATACTCTGAATTCCTGGTAAGTTTCCCCTCACCAAGAGGCTACAACTTTTGAGATAGATCAATGGGGAAGTATTAAGCTTTCAAGCCATTTTCCTACTGTCAAGGCCTACGAAAACTGACTGGTTCCTACTCCTGCCTCTGCCATTAGTAGCTTGTTATTTATACTACCAAGGCACTGAAATCAGAGACAAAATTTACAGCTTTAATTTACCCTTCAGGTATTGCTTATGTAGGGATAATACTCAGGAACAAAGTAAAGCAGCTTAACCCTCTCCACTTGAATTCATACATTTGATGGACTGGAACACCTCTGATGCTGAAGTTGCTAATACAAGGTTTGCTGCTTGCATTTTTAAACAAGTGGCTTTAAAAACAAAATTATAAATTGATAAATGACCCAGAAATGTCAGACTTTGCATACTTATCAGTTCAACTTATGCTAAAATGTAAGCAATTTTAGTCTTTACGAGAAGTCAAAAAGTTGAACTTACAGCTGCAAGATTCTCACACCGTGACTGAATGGCCTGGATGAAGAGACCACTGGCTGCTGAATTCCTGTGAACAGCACTGATAAAGTCTTGTACTGGAGGCTCATGGGACAGATTAATCAAGTCTTGAACATGATTCACAATAAGCCAGGTCAGGTGTTCTGAATCATGTAGGTTTTGACACTAAGGGGAAAAAATTCAAATCTGATTCCAGTAACACCTAAGTTAAGATTTTGGTTACTAAACATGACACAACATACAGTTTCTCATACACAATTCTGGAAGTTATTTTGAAATGGTAGCATAAAGTGTCTATATTTTAACATCATCGTCCTTATTTTTATGTAATAAAATTTCCAAACGCTTTTGATTTTGTTGCAAATTAAGACAGAGTCAGTTAACCAGTAGTAAATGACTACCAGCATAATAAAATAACTCAAAACTATAGTTATAAAAGTCCTAATTCAAAACTTACAACATAGTCACAAAAAAGAATGAGTGCTCCTCTTCTCACTATCTCTCGATTGCACATGCCACGTTTAGATTCCAGATCTGACTCGTCACTGTCTCCAGATATATGAGGGCTAAGCAATTTTGTAGTAGAAAGGCTGTGTCTCCTGCAAGAAGTACATTTTATTTTGTTACTATTTTCTTACCATATGTTCTTAGTATGGTACTGGAACATTAACTACTGAACTGTTTGGAATATCCTACAATGTCCTTACGTAATATACATTTCCTTATAAACTCCAGTCAAACATGACACTGCTTTGAAGCAGACACTTTGCTTTCCACCAGATCTTCAGTTTTTAACAACTGCAGTATGGCTTATTACTTCTTTGGACAGTCTAGAGAGCTAAAGGGGTTATTTAAAAACCCCCACAGGCTATTTCATCTCTGGCAGGATAACAGAACATGCTACTGTATTTTCTTCACAAGCCAAGCCAGTGTTCTTGAGCACTCAGCGTAGTGTCAGATTGAAAGTGATGCCCAACACAAAAAAAGAGAGGTGGTATTGGTAAATAAATAAAAAAAAAAGAGAGAACTGCTACAAATCACAAATGTCACCTTAGTCATTTTAGTTCACAGAATCATTAAGGTTACAAAAGACCTCCAGGATCATCAAATCTCAATCCACTGAGAACAGACAGACCCACAGTTACAGTTCTAGATATACTGATCAGATTGTATTTTCACAAACACAACAGTGTCATCTGCACCACACAGTTATTTGCTAGAAGGTGAAATAAGAGTTCTCCATAAAAACATGCAACACTGACTACTTTGCTATAATTATTTCCATACTTTGAACGACAGGTAGCACACAGAGGAAACTTTCTTGCCTTAGAAGTGGTGAGATAACCTGGCAGCTCTTTTGAGGAACAACTGAGTGCAGGACCTATTTCCTTAGTTTGAAAGTCGTATCAATACCAGAAGAGTCAACACATATATATGGAAAGTAAATGCAGAACTGCATTTCAGAATCTAAATACCATTCCATGGGCTGACAGGCTTGGCAGAAAGAAGCTAGATTGTTTTAATATGATTTTAGCAAATAAAATTATATGAGACACAGTACTACTACTATTAGAGAACAAAACCAAATCTTACTTTGGGGTTTGATGAACTTCTGACCACCAGTTGTAATTGGTATAATTGACAAGAAGTAGAATTTGACACCAGAGGAGAACTAAGGAAGGATGTGTGGGAATCATGGACTGAACAAGGTCACTCAAACTTTCAAGAGTATAGAAACTACCATCAGCTCCATCTCCTGTAAAAAGTCTGGTAGCTGCAGCTGTGATTCTTCTAAACATCCCTGAAAACAATAAAAGCATGTTAGAGTAACTATGCTCTAGTCTGAATTCTCAAGTCTTAAAATTATCCAGGGTAAAATTCCTGCAAGAAAGATATATATCTTAAGTGGTTTTATAAATTCAAGGCAAGTTATGGAGTATGCCCAAGGACAGTGTATAAACCAGAAAAGGCCACTTCTCAGACCCAAATAATGCCTTAGGTAGGTTTCATTACAATTCTAGTTCATCTGATACATCAAAACCTTTATTAAATTTGAAACTGTCAACTGCAGACCAGGATTTTTTCATTTGCTTATTAGAACACAGATGTTCTAATTTAGAACCACGATCCAACTACTACTCTACATGCTAAGGAAGAACACTTACAAGTATCCTGCTTCAGAGGATTGCTTTCCAAAGTCTTAGTTGAAACTAAATTTATACTCTTTCATCCAATTTCTAAAGTGCAAAAAGCAAATGTCTTTGCCACTACATTGAACACTCAGTACAAACACAGAATTTTTTCTGATCTGCTGATTTTATGTTCAAACACCAAAAAGAATGGTGGGAAAACAGGAAACATGAAAAGGGTGGGAAACCAAGGAAAGTTGTCTAAAGGTATAGGACTTTGAGTTTCTATGAGAAGATAAGATCAGGGAAAGAAGTTTTTTTTCAGAATGAGTTAGAAACTAAGAGTTAATCAGAATAATGAAGGAAATCTGCAGTGGTGCTTGCTTGCCTGGCCAGATATACAGAAGAATGAAGCTGTAAATTCCACAGCCATGTGGACCAGTTTAAGCTGCCCCCAGGACTGATAAATACACAATGTAAATAGCAAAGAATGGGAAAAATAATCGAGTCTCAACACTCTGGTTCCACTTACTAGCAAACCCGTGCTAGCACCATTTCCAGCTTCCTGCATTTGCAGAAACTGCACCATCTAGTGACTTCCTACAGCCAGGAAAGCCACTGCATGCTCATCTTTTCACTTGGTCTATGCCTGCTATTTCTACTAAGTAGCACACTGAAAATGGTAATTTATAATCTAGTAGCTTCCTATAGTTGAATACACAGGAGCCAGCGATGCTCACACTTAAAAAAACCTGTAACAGGGGAGAAGACAAAACATCCAAACAGAACAGTGGTTAAAAATGACAGAACACAGTCAGTGTTGCCAGACACAAGTTGCCATAAGCTACACCTGTAGTTAGGAAAATATAACTTAAAGAGAAAAGAATTATAGAGGTTTTAACTGAACAAAAGTATTACAAAATCAGGCACTTAGTTAATCCTAAACAACAGTGTTACTACATGAAAATACAGTCCAGGTGTGTGAACAACTTTTCTTCCACTCTGTTATACCACGTAAGTACCAGTAGTAGTTATACCTTGTTTATAGCTTCACATTAAATTAATTTCTAGAGATCGTGTGACACACATATCCCAGTGCTCTGCATCAGCATCTTCATATTTAATTTTAATTTTGCATGAAAATTTCTATGTCATTCCTGGCAAGACTCACAGTGCAGCCTGGAGGGCAAACACTGCAGCAGAACTAGTTGAGCCTTCCCTTTTCATTATCCCCAGCTCCCACTGTGGAAGAAGCCACTACCCTGATTTCAATCACCAGCCTGATTTTCTGATTTCATTGCTCCTGGCCTGATGTCATTTAATCACTTATTCCAAAGCACCTTGGCATAAGCTGTTATAGTATTTGTTTGAAATGCTTCTCCAAACCAAAAATCAATAGTATAAACTGTTATTACTGTAACAGACACATGAGAAGAGAGCTGTCACTCACTACACCCAGAGTTCTGTGCCCTAATGCACACTTAAAACGAAGATCAAGGAAAGCTCTGGTAACTATCACCACATTCTGTGCCTCTTCATGCACAGTCTTGGAGTCTTTGCACCAAGAATCGAGGTTTGGAGGGTTCCATTTCTTAAGCCAAAGCTCTCTCTTGACAAGTCAAAATATAAAACAGGCTCCACCACAGCTGCACAAACTCTCAAAATATAACTCAATTGGTTTCCCACTCACTTTTCCACCTGTTAGTGACACTGAAGACAAGGACTGAAGCTACTGAAAGTTGAAGCAAGACAACACAGAAGCTTTGAGCTTCAATAGAGAACTAGTTGAAGACCCAGAATACATCCACCTGCACTTTAACTCTACATCTACAATACTTGTATCAGCAAGAAGCAATGACACGAACAGAACTAAGTTTTTCCCTCAAGGAAGGACTTGAGCTGAACTCTGTAGGAAGAGGTTCAAAAGAAAAAAAGATGAGAGGTTGTTCAGATACAATGGAGCACTGAACTAAGCTAAATGTCTAACAACATGCATGTACTTTTTTGTTGTTCACATCTGCTAAGGAATGAAGTACTTGAAGTCCCATTTTACAGACTGAGGCAATGGAATGCAGAGTTCCTTGTGCCATATCTGCAACGAAGGCTATGAAGAACCAAGGACCTGTGCCAAGACCTTTTAAATTACAGACAACTACAGCAATCCAAGGTTGCATTTCACTGCAGGATGAAAATCAGAAGGCAAAAAGGGCAGTCATAGTAACAGAAGAATAAAAGAAAGAAAAAGCAGTGCCACTATTAGGAAAATAAGACTAAGGAGTCAGGTTAAGGACTAAGGAATTACCAAAGGGCCAGAGACTGGGTATCCAGCAGAAGACACCTAAGGCAAAATGAAGAATGGAGCTCAAGAGCAGTTAGCTGAAACAGTGCTACTTTTCCTATTTTTCAGGGTGTTTTTTTTCAGTTTGTTGGATATGTTTTTACCAATTATGGCAAAATCCAGAAACCTTGTCATAAGTCTGATGAACCAGAACTCAGTATTAGGTACGAACATGCCCACCAACCTCCAAACTGAGAAAAACCATGATTAACTATGGCCACAAATTTGAAATGCTTTGCATTTTTGGACTAGAAAATTCTGAACAGTTACAAGGAGAGATGAAAAGTAACTGGTTTTTGTTCCTCAAAGAGAGGAAATGTGAAAAATGTGCTCTGCATGCATGAGCACAAAGTTTGGGAAGTTCTTTACATGGAATAACAAAACTTCTTCAGCACCTACATATTCTTTCTCAGTGGTTAAATGCATTCAGCAGTTGCCTTAGAATTGAAAAACCACTCTGCCACTGCATGCTACTCCATGGGCAATGTTTCAAGTATTACCTGATTTGAAGATATGTATCAAGCACATAAGCAGTGTGCCCAGCTCCTGGCAGTAGAAAGTATGTTGCTGCTCATTCATGTCCACCTTCAATTGCTTGGTAACAATATCTTCCAGTAGAATGCCAAGCAGTTGTAATAAGAACCTTGAAAAAAACACATATACAATCAACAGGAAAGCTACCAATGCAACACCTTTCAGAACAAGATGAGGTTTGCCTATGAAATGGGGCAATGGGTGGTGTCTAAAGAAGCACCAAACAGGGCATTTGAGGAAAGCCATCCTTGTCTCTGGCCATAACCACTATCCCATTACTTATATCACTGCTGTTGGACATAAGGACACAGTACAGGACCCCAGAAGCCCTTTTTCCCTCTACTCATCACCCTCACAGGGAGCTGAATGACAAGAAACAGCATTCTATTCCTACCTGAAGTTCCATACTTGAGTAAAAAACATAAACAAATAGCTATTTCAAAAGCTTCCCACCACATTAAAACATAATGCCTTAATGACAAACTTATGTCAACATAACACCACTGCCATCTCCCCATGCTTCTTTTGCCTGAAGTTTGTCACTCTCTGAGGATATCAACATGGGATGCTAAATAGACAAAGTCAGCTCTTGAAAAAACAGGAAAAATAGAGCAGGACTAACTTAGTAGATTCGAATCCATCTGCTGCTAAGTTCTGAGTAGAGAACCTGAGCTTCTACTTAAGGGGATGACTTGTTTTTTAGTCCCTACACAGAGAGGAAGGAAAGGGTTAAGCAGTTTTTTGACCTGATTTTAAAAATCCAGGATTCACCCATTTTAACAGCTCCATTAGGTCCTCTACTTGCGTTGAGAAGAGGTAACAGAACAGTCCAAAGTCCTTACTAAAAAACACTCAACTTCTCCATTCCTGTCCATCCCATTATTCTTTCCTCCACACACACTTGTCCCATATCAACTTACTAACAAACTTCATTCTTATCAGATAACAGTTCTATAAATGTTATCTATTGCACAATGTATTTGTGACTTCTCAGATTTGAGGGACAACATACCTAGAGAATGTCTCTTCAGGCAGATATTTGGCCTGTTTAGCCTCAGTGCGATCCTCTGGTGCAGACACATTATTTTCTCCACGTCTCAGTCTGTCAATTGCTTGACATGAAATCAAATAAGGTGAGAAGGAAAGCTCTTGTATACGGGACAGAACGATGTCTTCTGTTGACTGTGAAATCAGAACTCGAAGGATAGCTAAAATTCCAGAAATCCACAGCTGGACAGTGCTCACTGATGCCTAACACAAATACAAAAATAGAGAAGATTCAATACCTTTGAAGCTAAACACCACAAGAACATATTTTTCAAATTAACATTTTCATTAATTGGTAAAAAATCAGCCCCTTTAGAGAATGAAGCAAGCAAGAAATAACTTGTAAGTTCAGATCTTCCAAAATGTGATTCTTGTGGTAGCTGTCAAGCTCATATTCACACCTCGCTGAACAAACAACTATGAAAAGGTACAAACACTTGTGTAAGAAAAATGGGATTTACGTGTTAAATTGCATTCGATAATTTATTATAACATTACCTTTCTCTATATTCCTGGTCCTCAAAATACAAAATGAAGGCAAGTAATCCATAAGCAGAACATTCCTGTATAAAACGCTCCCAGTTGGTAAATTTTATCAGTTCTAACCAATATGTTCACAAAATTTGCTGCAGGTGTTTTAACACCACACAGCAAATAATTAAAGAGAAACATAGGCTCTTTCGTTTTGCATGAAAGACACCAGATTCTCTCTTCTCTAAAAACAATTGCTTACCATTGTTTTAGGAGTAACAAACATACTCCTTAAGAGCATGTCCACAGGGCGAAGGGATGAAGGAGCCAAAATCTCAAACAAGGTGTTCAATACTCCCAGAGCTTCATGAGAGTCTATGTGCATCTGTCAAAGGAAAACACAAAACTGATGATTTGTAACTATCCACTAACTTCAACACAAAATTACCAGTTCAGGTTTTAAACATTTCTGACCACCTGTGTGTAATAAAGCTGTTCTTTACAGTACAAAATTCAGAGCAACCCAAAGCTATGAAATGTAAATGAAAGTTTCACTGCAGACACTGCACAGGAGTTCTGAGAACATGGACAAAAATCTATCATATGAAATCCAATATACACACAACATATATTTGATTAGGAGAAATATCCCTTATTCAGAGAATGAGACCAGAAGCCTGACTTGTCATAAAATTTAAAAACTTTTCTCCTCCCTGCACATCCTACCAGGCATATTTATAGAGAGGAATGCTGGTCATGAATAAACTTATGCAGGTAACTAGGAGGGAAAAAAACTCTCTTAATCATCAGGAAACCAAACAGCTACATTGGTATTAAAGCAACAGAGGTAGGGCAGCTTACTTGAACAGATTTTAAGGTAAATTATAAAACAATCAGTTGCAAAAAGCAAAGGACAAGACTAGAAACCTGGAGGAGCTTATCCTGCTTACATATCTTGACAGGTGAGCACGTGCACAGATTGATACAAACCAACAGCAATTCCAATTTGTTTTGCTAAAAAACTGTTGTCTGATCCACAATAACTGCCCACTCTCCCCAGCCATAAGATCTCATGGGAGTGGGGAAGTGCCATCATGGAGCAAAGAACATTCAGGGCACAATTTCACCAGTTCTACTTTTTATCCTTGATGTAAGTGTTTCTAATTCCAGGAAAGCTGTATCAAAGACAAGTCCTCTGTTACTTAGGGAGCAGCACTGAAAATCTTTCTTCTGAAAAAGAGTTGTCTTTACTTCCCAGATAGAAAAGGTCAACTCTCCTTCCCCAGTGTGCAGTCCAGTAAGAGAAACACGCACGCACTAGAGGGAGCCCAGCAGAAAGATACATGGATGGTTACTGGCTTGGAGCATGTGTCATACAAGTCATAGCTGAGATTGTTCACTCTGGAGGAGGCTCAGGGTGATCTTAATCAGTGTACAAGTATCTGACTAGGGGAAGCACGAAGAAGAGATGATCCAAGTACAGAAGCAAGATCCAGAATCTTTTCAGCAGTATCCAGTACCAGGACGAAAGGCAACAGGCACAAGTTGAAATACAGAAAATTCCATTTAAATACATTTTTTATTTATAAAGAAGCCAGGCAAAAAAAAAAAAAAAGCCCAAAAAGCCAACCACATCCTGGGCTGCATCAAAAGTAGCAGCCAGCAGGCTAAGGGGAGGGGATTCTGCCCCTCCTCTCTGCTTTTGTGAGATCCCAGTGCTGGGTCCAGCTCTCAGGTCCCCAACAAAAGGAGGATGTGGCCTTGCTGCGGCAAGATCAGATTCCATGAAGATGCTCAGAGGGCTGGAGCATCTATCCCGTAGAGATGGGCTGAGAGAGTTGGGGCTGTTCAGCCTGGAGAAGAGAAGGCTCCAGAGAGAACATAGAGCCCTTCTAGTACCTGAAGGAAACCTACAAGAAACCTGGAGAGGGACTTTTCACAGGGGCAGGGAAGTGATACAATAAGGGGTAATGGCTTTATATTGAAAGAAGGTGGATTTACTCTAGACATTAGGATAAAATTCTTTACTATGAGGGTGGTGAGGCACTGGAACAGGTTGCTCAGAGAAGCTGTGGATGCCCCAATCCCTGGAATTGTTGACGGCCAGGTTGGATGGGGCTTTGAGTAACCTGGTCTGCAATTAGACCCATTGTGGCTATGAAAAAATTAATTTTGACATTCTATAAAACATGGGACAATCTTCAGGCCATTTAACAAGCACTCTTATATAATCATGTATCTAAGAGAAGTAGAATAAGCTTCCTCTGGAAACAAATCTCAATCATATTGCACATCCTTCATGCATTTAAACATGAACTTCATTACTTCAAAAACTTAATTTACCTTGCAGTAATTGTTTTTTCCAGATATGGCAACCACAATCTCAAGAAAATCTGTCTTCACATAAAAAATAAATAAATCAACTACCCAAAGCCATTATTGGTACATGTATTATAGGAACTATTTCAGATGTTTATAGATTTAAAGCAATCATATAATCACCTGCTGCTTTGCAAGCATTGGGAGAATAATGTCAGCTATTTGCCGGGACAATCTCTTCCATTTGTCTTCGTTTTCTTTATGACATTGTTGCAATACTAAGATGAACATTTCTAGTACCTGAGGAAAAATCCAAAAGAATGTAAGTGGACACTCAAAGTAACAGCAAACATTCAAGTAATACCATACTGGGAAAAATATTACTGTTTCTACCATCTTCCAAAAAGCCAACAGGAACAAAAAAACAAACCACAAGAGAAATCAAACAACATTTTTAAAACCCCATTTTCAGGTTAAAAGCTTGTTCTTGATTATGGCTTTGTTGTTGTTTTTCAAGGAATTTTCAAGTTACTTTAATAAACTAGAAAAAAAATGCTTTCTTGGTCCTTTCTAAATGGGATTTGTCAAAAGACTATTCAAACAACTGCAAAAAAGGATCATAAATCTAAATGCAGCATTAGTTAACAAAAAGGGGAGGCAGGAAGAGAACAACTTCTCACATGTATACCCTGCCTTTAGCTCTAATAACATTTAAATTTGGTCAAGGAAACAAAACAGACATTTTTATGGAACTCATTCACCTATGTCACTTTCATATAAAGGATTATAGGAAAGCATGTAACAGAGCACATCAAGCAAGGGTCACTTCCAGTAGCCAACTGCATTATGGGTTTGAGGGTTATAGAGACTAAGCCCTGCAGGACAGACAGGCCAAAGACACAACCAGCAGGTATGTTAATATATGGACTGGCAACTGGGACAGAAGAATCTGGCTCAGTAAAACAGAGTACTTGTAAAAGAAATTCAAGTAGTTCAGATTCAGGAAATTCCCAGTGACTTTCTTCCCAAAAAAATCTTTCTCATGAGAGAGGAGAAAGGAGTGAATCTGGGCTGAATGACTTGAATTCTGGAGCTCCATGAGTGGCAGCTACAGTTAAACAGAAAACAGGTAAAGGCTGCAGCTCTTGGAACCCCTCCAGTTCACAGGGACACCAGTGCAGAACATCCCAGCCACAGCCAGGGAGCAACAGAACAGGCCAGGGTTAGTTCACACACACTGCACCAGCAGAACAGGGCAGAAGAATAACTACAAACGGGATGGTGTGGGAAGAGCAGTGCATGGGTGGCCTTTAATAGGTTAAGTGTGTCAGAAGGGGATCTGCTAGCAATTGCAGTACCTTATATAACACAAAGTTATTCACTATTTCACATCATGTGTCTACAGAGTGTCATTTCATATAGTTATATTAGTCATTTTATGATTATAAAACTACAAATTCAAAAGAAAATGTGGATACACAAAATTACCCCAATCTGAACACGCAGTTCTAACAAATTATTTTGACAAGATGTACTGACTTTTTTCCAACTATTCTCAGAAAATACAGTGCTTACATTAGCATACACTAGAATTGCATTTTCACATGATGAAAGGAAAGGCATATTAAGTTTGTTAAGCACCTGAATAAGCAATAAGATCCCATGTTGATCATGTCACTTCTCTTAGAATTACTTTTATGTTTTTCTTTTAAACAAAGTGTGTTGAAGAAAGTCATTGTTATACTCCTACAAGGCAGAAACATGTTTTCCAAACCCATGAGGTCTGGGTCAAAGTAATCAGTGATAACAAATACCTAGTTACCAGTTTCATTACCTTGTTAAAATAAGTGTTATTCAAGATTCTGCTGTTGTACAGCAATACCTAAATCATCTCTATGCAGCATCTTTCCTAATCTTAAACTTGTCTTCTCTTCCATTTTACACCCATTCTTTTAAGTTTCTTTTCTTCCACTAACCTTCTGTTTCTTCTGTCTGCAGAAGTGATCCTAACTAGAAGTTTCCAGTGATTTATGTAGGTTTCATTACAAAATTCTACAGATATGTTACTTAACTTGAAACACTGACTGTAGTGCAGAACCCTTCCCCTATGCTCAAATCTTTGCACTCTCTATGAGGAAAGACATCACACAGAGTCCAAATATTCAAAGCTTGTACAGAAAATCATTAGCATTGCCTGAAGCATTTTTAGCAGTCACAGCAATGTTACCCTTTTATAGACCATAAACAGGGACCCTTTGTCCTCCTTTCTTACCTGATGGTACTGGATAAGTCTCAGCAGCATTGACACTACCACCTCTTTCTGTGTCTCCAACTCTTTGCCAGCATCAGCTTTATTGGTTCCTCTTAACACAAAGAGATCATGAACAATGGGTTGCAGAGCTGGTATTGCTGAAATGGGATGGATTTGTTTTAGCACGAGACAAGTCACTCTTGAACAATGATTTCTTGATCTAACAGTTCAGTTACTAAAAGTAAAATGGGCTTTAGTTTATTAAAGGTATTACCCATACCTAAAAAACCCCCACAAACCCCAAATTTATCAAGTGTAATGATGGCTATCTTCTTACTTCTAGTATAACATTTACATTATGGACACATTTGGCATTCTCACAGAGCTAAAAGAAGATATTTTTATTAAGTATTTCTCAGTAGAATCACTGGAAAATATGAGAGATGTATATACTTAAAGGCTGAAAGTAGAAGGAAGAGAAAGCTGCCTAAAAATTAAAATGAAATCCTTGACTATACTGCTATGTTGAAAACTTATTGCCTAATAAAGACTCAAATAAAAGATTGGTTGCAATTATGTACAGTGCAGAATGTGGGGCAGCAGCGTAAGTAAGGTATAATAAACTTAACTGAGACTTATTTCAGGTATTAAAAATGTAAAAGCTTGTGTCTTTTGGAACAATCAGGATGATTACAGTTTCTACAGCTTAGTAGTCAACACTGTTTTCATTGCTGAACTGTTACTAATACTAGTGTTGGTGCCCTTTTTCCTTTTTAATAAAATTGTTTTGTAGAATTACCATGTGTAACAGCTTTCCTCCCACTGGCCATGATACCATCACACAGCTGAATGATCTTGGGAATTCCAATTATCTGTTTGGAATGGTATCGCTCGTAGGACAGCAACACCAGGAAAAAGAAGATATTAGGAATAATTGCTTCAGACTCTCTGAAAATAAAACAAAACATTAAAGTGTCAAGTTTGAATCCCACAGCTTTGTTCAGTAAAACTCCATCTTTTTACAATCAGTTTTTTTCAGAGTGCGTTGCTCTGCTTCCATACACTATTTCTATAATTTTTCTGCAGTTCTGTACTGTGGGTTTTTTTCAAGAGATTTCTTTCAAGCTTTGACTATTATACTTACTAATACTATAATGTGCTATCTATTGCACAGGACACACATTGGAGTATTTCTGTAGAAGATCCAGAGAGCAGAAAACCAACTTATCTCTTCAGATAAACTCAAGTGTGAGAAAAAACCAGAAGTAACTGACAATAATTATGATCTATTAGGTACTATACAAAGTGCACCAGGAGACCAGAATGCACACAGATTCACTGAATCCACAATAGGTAGTAGCTCTCCCTTAAGCCATTGAATCTAGCAATTAAATGATTCCTAAAAGAACAGCTTTGGTGGGGGGTTCCAAACGAATGGTTTTACAACACCAAAATGGAGAAACAGAACAATACAGTTCCAGATTACTTTTCTCCATGCTACTTCCTGACTTCTTCAATCACATGAAACCTACATCATCTAAAAGGGACCACTGGAGCCAGAGAACAAACAAGCACATTGCTTTGAAGGCAACTCTCCTTTTCTCATAAGGCACAAATACCCAGCAAAACTAATCACTACTTGCTTCAGAATAAGACAGTTGTAAACCCACAGTGTTCAAAGGATCTCTGCAAATTTCATACCTGAACTGTCCTACTTCAATGTATTCAAACTGCTTTAGCACAAATCCAATGAACACCTGAAGAGAGAATAAAGCATGCAACAGAACAGAGACATTAATTCCCATTTGAAACTATTCTGACAGTTATAGACAAGCACTGAAAATCATTTACACTTACAGTTCACTCTAAAATGTTACAAAATGTTCCCTCTACAGTTACAGAAGATGAAGAGTCCTGTTTGATGTGACAGCTTACTGTTTTTATGAACTTAGGCCACGTTTCACCTATAGTCTGTACATTTTTAAGTATCACTTTCACTCATGTAACACACTTTTTGAGGCACTGTAGTCAAGCAGTTCAGAATCAACCAAAAATCTGGCTCTAAACAAAGATAAAATCCAAAGTATTTAGGTATTAACAAGAATTATCTCTCTATGAGCCTACAGAAAAGTTACGTATTGCAAGTCACATGAGTTTATAAACCCCAAAATACTGCAGTAAATAAAACACTTGTAAGGAAACCACTTAAATTTTATGTTATAAATTTACTGTTATATGGGCAATCACACAGACTACTGGATTTGCCACTAGCTTCCCTCTGCTGTCACTAACATCAAATAGTAGTTGTCAATGCTGATGCTCATTATCAGTCACAAGGAAATTCATATTCTCAGTATAAAAAGGAGCAAAATGAAGTTTTATTTAACAATACTGATTGCACTGGCCACATCATCTTATTCCTAAAGTCAATCTGATGAAGAGTTTTTGCAGAACTCACAGTAATTTATATGCAAAAAAACCCAGAAATCTGAAGCTCTTTGTGGCTGGGGGGAAATGGAGCATCACCCTCCTTTAAAAATCTTTGCTTTCACCTATAGTACAATGATGGGATTGTGGGAAGTACTTTTCCTGCAAACGTTAACCCTGCTGGGGAGATCCCTGTATTTTAATAGTTTTTTTCCAATTTGCAAACGTGGTGATGTACCAACCTGATCTGAATCCAGAAGGCAGTAGTTAACTCGTAGCTGAACCAGTTGAGCAAGCAAGTCTAGGACTTGTCTCTGCAGCTGTACCGATGTTGTTGTTGTGTATTGTTTCAATGCTTTTATGACAAGGGGTTCAAATAAACGAATGTGATTGTGAATAGCATTCTGTAATAGAGAGATTTTAAAGTAATCTAACATCTGAACAGGTCTCTGATTCAAAACCAAATTAGTTTTAAAAGGAGGAAAGTATTTTAAATCTAAGGTACAGCTCTTTCAGGAGAACATGGATACAAGTACCTTATCAGCACGATGTTTTGCTGCACTGGTAATGTTAGTTTTCACCTGGGTAGAAACTTTCTGCAGCACATCAAACCATCTGTTACAAAAAAACAAAAAAAACCCCACAGAGATTAAAAGGAAGAACAAGCACACTGTTCTTAGACACATACTGTTTTGCAATGCCAACTTTGCTTAATCTGCTTAACTGCTTCAAGAATTAAGAGACAACCTACAAAACATCTTTATCAGAACACATTTCTAGACAACAAACATGTAGTAAAGAAAGAATTTCTGGTCTTTCCTTAGTAATCCTTCTGCCTTTCCTTTAAAGACTATTGAACATTTGCTGTAATAAGCAGATCAATTAAATACTTTTGAATACAAGCATTTAAAACTATTATGCTTTTAAAAAACTTCAGTGATATCCATTTTAATGATTTAGCTTTGCTTTGGAAAACATGTTAGTCATAATTGCAAGACAAATTACTCTGCTTAAGTCTGAAATTTCAAGTTACATAGCTCCCCATGATACTTGTATCTATGAAAAACACTAACAAGAGGCTCTAGTTCAAGTCAACATTATATCATAAGGGAAGAAATTTACCCTGAAGCATCATGCTCCTGCTCAGCCTGGACCATATTCCTTAGACTAGCATCAGCAAGGGCCTGTGTAAAATGTGTGTATGGTGCCATGAAGCAATAATGATAGAGACCAGGTCTCAAACTGGAAGAACCTAAGCGTTGAGCTTTGCCTTGAGTTTTGTTGGGGTTTGAAGACAAGCCATCGTACTGAGAAGCCAGATTTGTCCCAAACAATGTTTTCAATAACTAGAGAAGAAAATTGGAAGGAGAAAAAGAAAAGTCAACATTTCAGGAAAAAAACCAACTTGACTCCTCATCCTCCCAAAGGACTTCAGAGGAAAGGTCAAAATGCAAGCTGTGGCTCATGTAATCAAAACACAAGAAGACAGAAAAAAAGCTAGAAAAAAACCAAACAATCCATACATCACCCAAAAATATCATAAGTTTTGCAACTGAAGCTATTTCCATTTGACAACTCAAAATAGCCTACTAAAGCCTGACTCTCACCAAAATTAAATTTTGATGAGTTGAACCCAAATATTTACCAGAAGCCTTCAAGAAATCCATCAGCAATGCAGTTCTTTGCTTTCCAGGACTTTTGATGCAGTTAACTGACTAAAGAACACTTTTGGGAAGGTAAGAAACAAGCTTGTTTCCTAGTTGTTTGAACTGGAAACAGGTCAAGAAAAGCCCTGTATTATTCAGATGGTATGAAGTTTCAGAACAAGCAATGAAACTGAAGGAAAACATAGTCTGTTTGCTCCACCCTAGGCCAACGTTGCCTCACACCACTTCCCTTGAAGGAATGGCCAGTCTCAGTATTCGATTGATAGCCACAGGACATTAGGATTAACCTTCAAGTAACACATACAAAACCACCTCCTTACCTGCTGTACACAAACTGTTGCCATTGTTGGTTCTCTGTTGAAACAGGATTTTAGATATCCCAAAATTTCTTCTACACACTAGGAAAATCAGAAAAAACAAGTGCACCTAATTGGATTTTCCTTCAGTATATAAATCATTACAATGAATAACGGACAGTAGCACTGGTTTTTGTACTACTTAGGACTAAACTAATTTAAGGGAAATCATAGAAGTATGCAAAGAAATAAAAGTGCAAGATTTGTCTCCTAATCTTAAAGTACACAACGCCTACACCACAGTTAAGGAGAAAAAAATACCAAGATGCAGGAGCAGAGGGCAGTATGTCTTCTGACACTTCGCATATTTAAACATCTGAATATAGCAAGAATGACTGAAGGCAAACCATTTTGCTGGAAAGAAAAATCCACATGTGCTCAGTTCTGGGCCCCTCAGTTCAGGAAGGATATTGAGGTGCTGGAGCAGGTCCAGAGAAGAGCAACGAGGCTGGTGAAGGGACTCAAGCACAAGTGCCATGAGGAGAGGCTGAGGGAGCTGGGGTGTTCAGCCTGGAGAAGAGGAGGCTCAGGGGAGGCCTCATCCTCCTCTACAACTCCCTGACAGGAGGTTGGAGTCAGGTGGGGGTTGGTCTCTTCTCCCAGGCAACCAGCAGGAGGACAAGAGGGCACAGACTCAAGCTCTGCCAGGGGAGGGTTAGGTTGGATATTAGGAAGAGATTTTTTACAGAGAGAGTGATCAGGCATTGGAATGTGCTGCCCAGGGAGGTGGTGGATTCACCATCCCTGGAGGTTTTCAAGCTGAGACTGGACATGGCACTTAGTGCCATGGTCTAGTTACCATGGTAGGGTTGGACTTCATGATCTTGGAGGTCATTTCCAACCCAGTTGATTCTATATATTTAAACAGTAAAAAGAAATACTTTTCAACAGCAGCAATTTAACCTGGACAATCTGCTTTAGCCCTTCACTCAATACTGTGGGAACACAACACTACTCTCTCTTTTTTAACAGTACCAGTTTTGAAATCAGTGATATATAATTTCTCCCAGTAAGGACCATGGATATTTGACAAGTTAACTACAAAACAAAAACCAAACAAATCTTGTACCTTTCCAATGTCTTGAAGAGTAGCAAGTTCCAAGATTTGAGACAGAACATCTAAGGCAGATCGTAAGAAACATCCAAACTTCTCATTACTGTTCTGGAGATCCAAAGTAACCTGTTCCCAAGAAAGAGAAAACACATTTTCTCAACAATTACTTGATAAGGAGATAAAAATTACAGGGAAAAAATGGGTATTGACATAAAATGATCTTTTGCCTAAAATTTTCATGTAGTTCAATCAACACCACTGACAGCTTAACTGACTCATGAATTCCTGGAAAGGTAGGATTCCATTTTGACTAAGAAAGGGATCTTCTAGCTTGAGGAAGTTACAGCATCTGGGAAGGCCTAGGATGTTGACACGCAATGGAGAAGGGATAAAGTATTTCTCAGAAACACAGTAGGTGTAACAAGAACACAGTCCTTCAAGTGTACAAACCAGATGACCAAGTCCCCAGGGCATGCATCTTCTATTGCCTGAATTAATGCAGAAAAAGCTTATCCATCCTGGAATAAATTGTGGAGAGAATAGACATGGGAGTCCATTTGGCACTGCCAAGCCAGCAAATAGTCATTTGTTACCACCATTAGACAGCAGAGAAACACACAAGAGAGTGACAGTGCCTATCACAGGTTTCTGCTTGGTTAGTTCTTGGAGTCTATTGGTGGTGGTTGTAATCTTCCTTTAAATTCTTTTTTGTGTATAAACTGTTTACACAGGCAAACAAGCAATCTGACAGGAACAGAGCCATGCTTAAAAGAAACAAAGTGATTGTCTAACCACACTGCAATTCAATCAGACAATATCATGCAGTACCTTATAATTAGCATGGGTTGCTTTCAAGACATCGTATAACTTCAGGTACGACGGAAGATGATAAAAGCTTCCGACTGAAGAGGATTTACTTGTTGGAACAGGCCCAGCAGCATCAGTTTGCCTAGTAGCTTAAAAGTATATCATAGATTAGCGTAACATGCCTTTTCCAGGTTGCTCATGACATGTATATTCAACCTAATTTACCACATCTGCATTATCAGACAGTATGAATTTTTCAACTCATGTGCTGATCTCAGACTGCACAAACACATACTGCACAACCAGAAAATGAACTGCCATTCCAAAGAACCAGCCTGCTGAGGTGAGAGACATCAACCCACAGGTTTGCTATTGGAGTGCAGGTACAATTTACAAAACAGAATTAACACATTTCCTTATTCATTACTAAGAAAAGTTTTCCAGATTCAGAACTTCCTTTCTAAAGGCAATATAAGCTACTCTACCAAAAGCTGCAAAGCAACTTTCAAACTTCTTTTAAGTAACACACATGCAAAAATTACTTCTTGCTTTAGTCAATAGCTGAGTAGACTCAGAAGATGAGGAAACGGATTCAGCAGTACTTTGATTCTGAAGAGTACAGATAATTTTTCAGAAAAGCCAAGCCAGTTTCCAACTGGGAACCAGTTGCCTTTCCACCAACGCAGTACTGAAAAGGACTCCTGACAGCAGGAGTGTAAAGCCTTTGGAACTAGAACTCCAGAAAACCAGTTACTCAGTTCTATTCATTTCTGTGCTGTAACCACACTTGGGTGGGACTGGTGGATGGGAGGGCTAACAGGAGTGAGTGTGCCTACCTGGACTCGCTTCACCAGCCTTTTTAGGGCTCATGGGCACAGATGTCTGTTCCACAGACTCCCTCTCCTTCCCCTTCCTCCGGATTGGACTGAGAGAAGGTGGGTTTGTGAGAGAAGGTAATGCTGCCTAGAATTAAAAGAGCCTTTATTAGTTTTGTAAGAACAAGTAGCTTTTCTTCTACACAAACACAAGCATACTCATCTTTTCTTTAAACTCCCCTTTATTTGATTGTCAGTTAAACTAAAATATCTCAACTCTCAAGTTCAGGACATGAATTTCCTGTGTGTGAAGGAAGTAGTTTAATATTCACATATTTTTAATATATGAAGAAATGACTGATCTTAATAATACTGTCTTACAGTCTCTGAATCAGTCTCTAAATGTATATACCTCAAAAAACCCCAAAACCTGGAAGTAGCTCAGATGAGCTGTTTCAGGTATTAAAATATTTTACAGGATATTCAGAAGAGTTATTTTTAGCCCCAAAAGGAGCTCATTACAACCAGCCAACCAACCCAAAAGTCAAGCCATGTTTCCCAGAGTACACAGTCCAATGTTGCATTTACTATACATACTCCTCGTTCAATTCATGTTTCAAGTGAAGTCACTGGGAATAAAAGGTTCAAAATTTAAGTTAACATTATAAGCACTGCAGAACTAAAGAAAACCCTGTTATACAGAAGAATGATGTACATGTTTTTTCATAGAACTTGCTTTCCTACCCATAGAGGAGTCATATTATCAAGGAATTAGATAGTTACCTGTATCAAGTCTAAAAGGTAGAGCCCTGAAGAGGTTTGTAGCACAACAGCATATAAGTCACATCATTTTATTTGTTAATTTTTAATACATACCTTTACTGCTGGGCCAGGAGCAACATCATCCATTACATGTGCACAAATATTAATAACCTTCAGCAGATGAGAAAACAGCTGTTCTACCAAAGTGACCAGAGTCCGATCTGCCAGAGCTGGCCAGGGTTCCTCCTGCTTTGCAGCACCTTGGTTTGAATCTTCTTCAGCATTCCAGGGATTCTTTAAGCACTTGGGAGCACTTGCTGCAATCAGAATTACATTATTTCAAGAAATAGAAGATAAAACTTGGAATTTTAGAGGCATATATGGTTATGACCTCTATATGAACAGAAATTCAGAACCAGGAGTTGCTGTATAGTTTTAAACAACAACAAAATGTTAGTTCTTTGTACCAAAATGTTAGTTCTTTGTATCCAGCCTGTACTAAGCGTATTATACATTGCCTTTGGCAACTAGAGGAAATTTGCATCTTACAGAGAGTTATCTTTCCAAACCTCCTGAGTGCAAGTTCCTTTTTTATTTCTTCTGCTTAATCTTGCAAGTATTTCATTGCATACAGTCAGAGCAGAGTGAGATATGGGCCTTCTAATGCTAATGGTAAAAATATTAGGACAATCCTACTTTTCTTGTCCTGTCTTACCTGCAAGCAAGTTTCCAGTCAAAATCAAAGCATCCTGATGTGCTGAGAGGTCCAGTGGGAACCATGCTGACGAAAGCAGAGACAGGACCATGCCAGCCATACCAATGGTGCAGCCCTTCTGAGCTTCATCTGAAGAACTTGTCTGGGAAACACTGGAAATTTAATTTTGGAATATTGTGACTTTTTTCCCCCCCTTTTGGCAAATTTATAGACTTAAGAAAACTAACAGTCCAGTGGACAGTTAACCTAAAGAAATGAAATCAGCTCTATAGAAACACACATTGAACACTCCAGTACAACCTGAAACAGAAATTTGCAGCAGAGCTGACAATACTCTCCTTTCTTGCAGAGCCTTTTTTTTTAAAATAGCAAATATCAAAGCTACTAGTGACACCTACTGATAAATTGAAGAATTCTGCATTTATTTGCTAACCAGTGTGGTCCTGAACTATCTCCAGTTCAGTCGTGCACATATGCAAGGTAGTGATGGGAGACAGCAGCTACAGGGCTGCATGGTTCCAGGGATGGCAAAGTGCTGACGCTTAATACCCTGACAACCTGATGTTATAATCATCTGTATTCTGTATAAAGTTATTAAATAACAGCTAAAATAAGCTTAACAGCAGATGTCTAAACCAGGACTTCTGATGCCTAACTAAGTATACTTCAGTTTTGCAAACATGACTTCGAGGATCTGAAGAGATGAGGGAACATACCCACAGTGCCATCCCACACTCCAGGTGCAGACTGGAAATGTTGTGGAGAGAAGACACAAAGCTTCACAGCAGCCAAACTGAAAAGTTAACACAAAGAAATGAATCAGTTTCATCACTGGAAGAGTTAGCAACACAGTATCTCTTAAGAGTGAGAACTGAATCTGTTACTATTGCCTCTGTCACAGTACTAAAGCTACAGATACAAATATAGCCAGGAAATACTACAAAATAAAGCAAATATGCAAAAAAGATAAGAAACAGGCAGGCACTACAGCAACTAAGAAAACTTACTGTAAGTGCTCTTGTAGTGGATATTGTCAATGCATGGGAAATTGCTGCAATAACCCTTGAAAGGTTGTTTTCCATAGTGACATCTGTTGGACTTTGCAGCATATTGTAGCCTCTATATGTTCTGAAAAAAAAAATTTATACCACTAAGGCATGTATTTAAAAAAACCAGCAAAAATCTCAAGAAGAAGTTATTATGGTTTAAATTACTCTTACATATTTTACAGACTGCTTGTAACACACAAAATCTGAAAAAATTCTACATCACTAGATTGTGATATTTTTGTTTCTGTATTAGCAAATGCTATTTAGTTTATAAATAAAATCCCTTTGTTAGCAAAGAGAAACAGTAGATCAACTGACTAGAGGCCCGAGCACCACCCATTTAACATTAGTCTTTGCTTTTGCTCAAGTCCATGTAACATTTTTGCATGCTCACTTTGGATTACTGCTGTAGAAAAGAACTATATTTTTTACTCAGAATAACACAGTGTCCACAAAGTTCTGTAGCTCTCATACTACAGTAAATAAATCTTATGTGACATAAGCAAGACCATTATATCAAAAAGGTACACAGCTAAAAACTTGTATGACAAATGGATAGACACAAAGAGCTCCTATAAATACATACAACTCATACTGTCTGTACGAAAAGATATCTAAACAGATGTACAGTTGGCAGCAAAAATACAGCAACAAGATCACACCATCAAAATTGGAGTTTATATATAAATTACAAAGGGAGCACAGACTTTTGCAACAGGAATCATTAATCAGGATGGGAAGAGTTATAAATCTGATCAAGACACCTAAAGAACAACAATGGATACATACAATTAGCTTGAAAAGCTGCACTTAATTGTGCAATTTAATGGACAAGTAGGGGTGACTTCAGGATGGAGAGAAGAAATTTCATCTCAGAATCACTCCCTACGATCAACGTCTGAGCACATCACTAGTAACTCACACACCAGTTTATTCTTTAAACATGAATCTGTTTTTGGGGAGCACAAAACTAGCACAGATGATTTGCAGGATTTCACTATGGTTCTAGGCATTACAAACCAAAACTCGGGTCTAGATTCCCTTTGAAGCCAGACAAGCCAGACCAGACAGACGACATACCTGGTGATGGTGCTCACTGCAAAGTGGGACGGAGGTTGTGTTTCATGCATCAGGAGCTTCAGGTACACACTGCTTTGGTCTCTTGCTACTGCCACAACTGGATCAGCCTGTCCTTGATCACAGTTATAAAACAGCTTTGGAACAAGCCTTAACGGTAATTGTCAGAAAGGAAAAGCATTACTCAGATATTATTCAGTACACAATTTAAAGTACATTTAATATACAGCTCAGCAAGCTGCATAGGCTAATTACACATGTCAAACTGTAAATAAAAGCTGCTAATAAAACCCATCTTTTTACAGCTCTTCATTACAGTCAAGGAACTCAAGTCAGGACAAAGGAACTCCTCCAGACATACGGTAGTTAAAAAACCAAATCTTTTCTAGAAATACCTATGTACACATACTACAACAAACACTTTGCTAGAGTATTTCCCTCAGTGTTCCCTCATCTTCCCAGGTATTTTCCCCATGAATATCTGTGCCAACTGAAAAGTAATTTTTACCTGAAAGGGACAGTTTTTCACCATCTGATACCTATGCAGCAAAACCTAAACATACAATGAAATCTAGTCTTCTTGAATATTTTCAACTCATGTAATGGTGAAAAACCACCCTTAACACACCTGCTGTCATTAAGTCAGCATGAAGTAAGGAAAAAAACTTCAGCATGCTACCACTCAGTTAACTCCATTTCAAAATCAAGTCCCTTAAGAAAATCAACAAAATATGATGCAATAGTTCACAATTTCTGTTGAGCTGTTTCTGCAATACAAATGCTTTTAAGGGTCAGAACTTTAAAGGTTTTGTTGTCCTTTATTTGTTCTTAGGTATGGACAAGATAAAACTTAAGTCCTTCGATTCTAATACATAAACTACCAACTAATCCTTACTGTTTGCTGCATTTATCTGGACAGCAGCTGCAACCGTAGTAAGTTACAGCAAACAGTTGCTTTTTAAACAAACTTCGCTACTGTATTATAAGAAGTGAGCATGAAACTTTTAAGATACACTACTCATAACCATGCGGAAACTACAATGTTTGGGAGTTTAGACAACTGTAGAACTGCAACATTTTAAGTCCATCAGCTACTGTCAGAATCCTGAACAAATCACTTCAGCATGCAGAAAAGTAACTTGAAGCTGAAACCAAGTGACCCTCGGAATTTAATACAGCAAAATGTAACTGCAATGCTAATGGAAAGTACAATTGCCTGGAGAGCCAGGACAATGCATGTTCCAGGTTCCATAAACCTGAATTTGTCTCCCATCTGTCATTTAAACACATACACACAACACCTAAGGTATTATTATAGGTACACATAATTACAAACATCTTTCTAAACTTTTTAAAACATAAATAAAAGCCCCATATATACCTCAGTAATGAAGCTGCAGCTACATGTCTCACTCTTGGATCTTCGTCTCCAAGCAGACATATTACAACATTATCAAGCACTCTCTCCTGAAGTTTTAGCAGCTAGAAAATAAGTTAGCACAGTAAATTCACTGAACATTTTCATAAGCTAACAATACTGTTAAAAGATAGATAACAAGTGAGATTTCATCTGTCATACAAGTCTGTAAGATCATCTTCACCTTAACATTGCCAAACACACTATCTAAACAAATACATGCCATGAAAATGAAAAACCTAGTTCAAAAAAAGATAAACACATAGAGAACACAAAGATACTTCAATCTCTGGACTAAAGTATATTCCCAATTGTAGTAAGTCTTAGAACACCACTCTATTTACACAAAACATACTTCCTACTTCTATCAGTGATGACATTGCACTGGTATCTTAATCCAGAAACACAACAGACTAATGGAATAATTTACTTACACCAGTATAATGATGAGTACCTCTGTGCAAGCTCTCAGTTCTTCCTTCCAAGAAGCTGACTAGCCTATGGCAAAATAGAATTTAGAGTACATTAGTTAACATTATGTTATTTTTCCCTTCAGTGCTCTGAGGGCTCTTTATTTTCTAAATATACCACTGCAGGGAAAATTAAGTAGTAAACACTTTTTGATACCTTTAGAAAAGGTAAGCTATTTGCTAAACCACTATCTGGCTAAACAACAGTTCTTCTGTTAAAAAAAATTACAGATTGTGACTAATTGTTTTGGTTTTTCCATGCACAGAATAATCAGACTCTTTCAAAAAGATGGTAACACATCCCAAACATGACTACTCAGGAGTCTAATTTTGTATGACTAAGGTTAACTTGAAGAATTTTCATATAAACATCTTTTGTCTCTCAGCTCAGAAGAACTCATAGAGAATGAGGGAATGCAAAAAAAAGGACATCAAGTCATATTTATTTCAGTATAACAGAAACTGAGCAACCGAACAGAGCTGATAATGGAGAACAAGTCAGGGAATTTTTCTTTATAAACACATAAGTTAGTTTACAGATTATATGGTCCCTTTCTGATGACAGATTTACAGAAGACTTGAACAACAAACCACTGAACTAGAAACTCCTATACAGTGTTACTAGGATTGGGCTTGGTTGTGATCTCAATGGTAACTTGTCAAAGGAATTCATATATTCCATATTAGATTGACTGGTCTGAGTAAGTTTTATGTTTCAGAAGAAGTTGCTCCACTAGGGTTCCAGTTTCCTCTACACAGCATCTCTGCACTTCAGCTATTACACCCATGGCAAAACAAACACTTACCTAAAATCCACCTCTGCAAGTGTCTCCAGAAGTTCCGTCCGTACTAGCCAATACGAACTGTTCTTCAGTGTAAGGAGGTCAACAATCAGTTGTAAACCCAGTTCACTGTAACTGCTACTACATAAGCTCATGATGCAATGCTGAGAATAAGAAACAACTTTCAGTTTTATTACAGAAGAGGTCCCCTGAACGGAAGTGATCAAAAAACTTCTGTTTTATTTACAACACTAAAAAGGTTATTGCTTAAGAGCTAGTACTTTGCAAGGCCAGAAATACTAGCTCCATATGAATTGCTAAAACCTACTGCTGAAATTCAACTCTGGAGGGGAATGCAATCATCAGAGATCAGAAGACAACCCTCCAAAGAGTAATGTCCAAAACTTACAGGGCTTAAACACCACAAGCACTCTATTCTTATCTGTACAAAACCAGATTCTCCTCATCTCCACACAGTATTTTTAGACACCTGGTTCTGATTTCCAAGGGTTCTGAAAAAGTCATTTTAATAACTGTTCAACTGTGGGACCTTTGGAAAAAGTTACAGAACTTGATGCTGCTACATCTTATTTAACTACACAAAAAGTAGTTTCTCGTTTGGGGATTACGAACCAAAATGCTTTAGAACATTTCTGCCTAAAGGTATAAAATCTGGCTAACATTACATACTGAGAGAATGAAAAAGCCAAAGTTTACCAGAGTAAGTTGCCTGAACTTAGCAATTCTGCTGGAGTCTTCTAAAAACCATAATTCTAAGTGTAATCATACATGAAACCACTGTACACAAACATGAAAGTCACTGAACAAAAGGTTAGAAGGAGTCTCATTATCTAACTGGATTTCCTTCCCTCAGCTGTATGACAAACCTTTCCCCTTATAATATGAAATCATACTTTCCATAACTAACTATTGACATTTTACTAAAAGCTACACTCTGCCTCACTGGTTTTTAAGCTTCAATACAGCCAGTCACCCTGTGCCTCGCCTTGATCAATTAATTTCCCTTGGCCTCCAATTTGTCTTTGTTCTACTTCACTGGAAAATCCCTCAAGGAAAAACTCACTCCTTCACCCCTCTACTTTTTCACAGAACACTTTCCACAGATTTTATTACAGAAATAAAGTTCATATACTCCGAGTTCCACTCACAAATTCAGCTATCATCTCTAGTTTTACCAACTGCTTGATGGATCTTTCACCCAATTTGAAACACTTTCCTGAGACTTTCTTCACTTTTAAAAATTCTTTCAGAAAATCATCACTATTTTACTTGCAATTTCTCACGTTTTTGTTCTCCAAATACAGACCACAACTAGGTGTTTTATGTTCACACTTCCCTGTTTAGATAGGCTAGATATCCTTTCCATCTAATGCACTCACTCTGTTGGTTAATGCAACATTACAGCTCATACCAATACACTGATGACTAGAAATATCACAATTAGATTATAATGCTACATTATCTAACCAACATAATTACATTTATTCCTCCAATTCTTTGCCTGATTCCATGTTTTCTCCTATAAAGTTCTTAGGGAAGAAATCACTGTTTGCTCCACGTTTATTCATCTGCACACAACAGGCTCCTAGTAGTGAACCACATCCCTGTGATCTGTGGTGGTGCAGATAAGTTACTACTACTTACCCTCACAGCTGTACAAGCCAGTTTGCACGTAACAGACGACTCATCTTTCAGCGTTTTCTGTAACAGAGGTATGCAGTCTACCAAGGAAAAGAGATTCCCTAAGAAAAAGAGAATTTAGAGAGATGAAACAAAACATTTATAAGATTTTTTTAAAAAAAGACACTCTTAACATAAAGTTGTTACCTGTTGAGCTTCTGACATTCATTAGCCATTTTTCCACATCAAAGCGGGATTTAATTAGAATGGAGTTGACAATTGTTCCACACAGAATGGCAGTAGCTCCTCTAATCTGGGGATCTCCATGGTCAATGTAGTTCAGAACATCCGACACATATTGCTCCTCTAAGAAAATAAGTTACAACTACTTTATTTTAAAAATACTAGTATTAGACTTAACTGATCCCTAAAAATGTTTCAGGGAGGTACCAATTACTGAACAATCAAAGAAAACATATGCAAAATATGCCTGCCTTGCTTCTGCCTTTCTGAGATCCCTTATATGTAACGTACAGATCATTCACATCATCCAGACTGATGGTCACATATCTAAACCCACTAGTTATTTATTTCAATTGTACAAAAATCCTCAGGGGAAACCTAGGAGTTTTGGTCAACACTTCACCATTGTCACTATCAGTATGGTCTGAAACATAATAGAAGAAACCATTTGTAATATAAACAAACCACTTGTACACAGCTGATGTTCTAAAAGAGCTTCAACTTGTCAGAACCTGTACAAATTCATCCACTGAAACTTAACTCACTACAAAAAAACACCTTGCTACACACACTACTCAGGCAGACAGCACAGCATCTTCATTCCAACTGCTGCAGCATTTGTCTGCCACTATTAGATTGGGTTTGGAGGTTTCAGTATGGATCCTGCATCACTTATTTGAAAAGCCAAATGCAATATTAAAATGGAATATGTGAACTGCAACATACCATACTCTTCTCCCATTGCCTCCAGGGGTGTTTTATACAGTTTGCTGAAGAAAGACTCAGGGTGAAGTGCAACAGCTGCCCCAACACAACTTACTGCCAGGGCTTTTACACTGACTCTCACATCTCTATCAGGAACTAAAGCTGTGAAAAAGAAACAATAACTAAATAAATAAGGGGTATTTAAAAGCTTCCTGAATTGGTTTTAATTTAATTAATAACACTGTATAAAATTGTGGTGGTGCATTCACTCATTTGCAACAAAAATAAATTGCTTAGCCTGGACAAAAATATGAAGGCAGAGCAAGCAATTCCAGTTTATCAGAGGCAGCAGATAAAATATGCTTCTTTTTTTCCCCCTCAAATATCATGTATTTGAAACAGATCTGAATTATTCAAATACAGCTGTAACATACTTCCAATTCACTTCCTTCCAAAAACACTACATTATCAGAGCACATAATAAGCCCAAATAGCAGTTTAGAGAAGGGAAAAAGAATAAACATCTTAAATTAACCATATATAATGAGAGTAAAGCAGATGAGTCCCATCCCAGGACTTCTTTACAACACACGGAGACGTGGTGCTTAGGGATCATCACAGATAAACCCCATCCTCAAAATTCCCAATAAAGTGAGACTGAAACCAAGATAGAGCAAACTGATCACACTTCCAGTTTTGCACATGGAGAGACACAATGAACCAATGAGTCAAAGACAAACTTACCTCCTTTCTCCCCAGTGAGCAGGAAGGAGGCTGACAGCAGCCGAACGCAGTGCACTAGCGGAGCAGAATCGCCGTCAGTGTAGTGTCCTATGTCTCCCTTCACCCTGGAGGGCTATTGAAGGCAAATCACCGTTGTTACATAGAGAAAAATTTAAGCTTCAGTTTAAAGATAATATGAAGCACAATAAGACTTAGAAATACTGCACATCTTCTCATGTATAAAAACCGTAATACAAAACGTGTTCAACACGTGTTTCAACAAAAGGCCTTAAAATGTAATGTTTTGGGGAAGTTTATATCCAGAATCAGAACTGGTTCAATTTTATCACAAAAACAACAATCATTCTGTAGATTTTTCTGAACTACCTAGACGTGCTGTTGGATTCCGAAGAGCTTGATCAACCACTTTTTGTCACCAAACAACGATCGCTGGAAACTGCATGGAAAACAATTAATTCCTCAGTAGTTTCCAAAGAAGGCTAACTGCCTTCTGCAGTTTCACATTTGGAATTCTCCAGTACTCCACCCTGACCTAACTCCACCTGCCACAAACTAAACTCCTCTTGCCCCAGCTCAGAACAAGCTCCAAAGAGGAAATCCGTAACCTGTGGCTAGAATGGCACAAGGCTCAAGGACTAAGACATCCTAACTTGTGAGGAGATCACAATGTGACCCACACAGCTGGCAATGAGCACAAAGATATTCTGAGTAATGAAGTATCAGTGTAGGGTTTGTGTCCTCAGCAGTTTGTGTTGTTACAGCTTTGCTGGATGATTGAATTTAATATACCAACACTTGTGTATTCATCTCATGTTCAATGAAATTCAGGCTATAACTTGGATTCACTGTGCAACCTTAGTTATTCTGACCTATAGTGAAGTACATCACATATACAGGCTACCTATATTTACCAGTCATTTACTTGATCATCACTGCAATTTATTTATTGTTTTTTATACTTAGTTGCTTTGAACTTGAAAACTGACAATTATGAGTACTTCTTACCTTGTTTTCATGATCACCAGCATCTGCTGCATCTTCCTTGGATGTAAACCTATCTACACTGCTATCTGAAGGCTGCCTGCTGTGGCTCATGGTTTTCAACAGGTGAGGCTGCTGAAGAGCTTTAGAAAAAGGCAATTCATGAAATACCATTTCAGATGCAAACTAAAAGCACTTAAATTAAACTTAATTAGACAAACATGAAAAATAAATTAGCAGTGATCAAAACAAGCGATTCATTACAAGTGTTGAAACATATTCTGCATTTTACATTTCAATCTATTTATTTGTTGTTCATATCCATTATGTAAGTCTTCAGTCCTTTGGAAGTGAAGGCAGCAGATGCACCTGCCTTAAAGGTGTCACCAGTCTGTCCCCCCCACTTCTTATCAACATACCAATTGAAGAATTTCTGAAAGACTCTGATGAATCATCTTGGAGGATATTTGCAGCCTCATCTTCCTCATCCTGTAGCTGCCCAATTTGCATTCCAGAATACTGTCCTTCAGCACCCTCCAAAACCTACAGAGTGCAAGGACAGGACTTATAGTAACTTAGCTTAACACACAGTATCAAATTTCAAACACACAGTGTTAGTAAACTAGAAATAATTTGAAAGCAAATATGACCCTGATAAATATTAGTGCACAGCTGCATATATTGTATGCACATTTCAGGTGTTTATTAGATATGGAACTGCTACATTAGTAAATCATGCAGTGTTTGCCCATTATAGAAGAAATCCTTAAGATGTAATGAAAAGGAAAACAAAAGGATGAGTTGTGTTGCCAAGTGAAAAAGCACAGGCAGAAGAGTGTGAAGCACTAGGTTCCAAAAACATTCCACTATCATTCCAAAGTTCACCCTTTAACACTTCCATTAATCCTCCTGGACCAAAACAATTGTATCTACACAAAATGAAGGACATGCTATTAAGAGAATATATTTATGTCAAGCTTTTGATATTGCCATTCTTTTAGTGAGTGACAATCTGCTAATGCCTTCACATGAGCTACACAGTGAACACACTGATTACAGCTTTCTAGTTTTTAATTACTGCCCAAGCGAAAGTGTTAAAAGGAGGTCAAGCTGTCCAGTAGAGGTGTGACCTGCTGACCTTTCCACTGTTACTAGCTGAGGAGTGAAAAGTGGAAGACGAGTAAGTAGATGACTCCAAGTCTGGGCCCTCTGTGGAAGAGCTCTGAGATATGTCAGGCCCCTCAGTAGAAGGGGATCCACCCTCTGCCCGGTGCACACTTACAATTTCAGAACTGTCCGAAGGGGTTACAGCGGAGTCTGGACCTTCTGTGGTAGTCTGAGAGCTATCACTAATTGGAGAGGAAGCCTGTGTACCATCATTCAAATCCATAGTGGCATCTGACTGGACAGCACTGATCTGGCTGGAGCTGCGACTAAGCACTTCATCTTCATCCCCTTCAGTAGCTGTACTTGTCAAATCACAGCTCGCCAGGTCCACAGAGTCTGACTGCAGAGTGTGCTGAGAACGTGGCTGCTCAGTAATGATATCATGTCCTGTGGGATCAGCAGCTGAGCTCCCCACTGACCCAGCTGTCGACACACCCGATGAAGAAGCCAATTCACTGCTTATCTCACCCTTCACAGAAGCTGCAAAACACAGACATTTTTAAGTCAGCTAAGTGTTTACACTCTTGATATGGACACAACACACTAAATCACATATTAAACTAGGCTAAAGAAAGTGCATAACTAAACAGTTAAGACTACAGGTAGGGAAATAAGCATCTGTAAGATGCCATTTCATCTATACCAGTTACCCAGTATGACAGACTATCCATTAAAAAGACCAGTCAGTTTCATTAGGTTTTATACTCAGCAGTATTGATGGTTACAGTTTTGTTAACATGTCTTTTGAGTGCCCATCCACTTCCTTATCCCCATAACACGTCACTGATACATTTTACAGAGCACTAAAAGAATGACTGGGTGACTGCACTGCTAAAGAGAAAGCCAAATACCAGCAAATGATGCAGCACTGACATCAGAGCGCGTTTCAGAATCATCATCCAAACCTTCTTCTTCACCAAGAAGTATTTTACCTGAGAAGTGATACAAGAAAAATCTTTAGTTTTCCAACATTATAGTCACCTTGAAATGCTGAACATTCGAATTCAGTCAGATGTGAAATCTATTTTTTAAACCATTTATCCAAATAATTTTTCATAGCTATGACAGATAACAGATGGAAAAAGAAAGGAATGAAGAAAGTGAACATTACTCCCTCACTATCTGATCAGGAAAGAAACAGATAGCAGTGAGAAGGAAACAGTTAAGTAATTTTATTTAACAGTGTAACCATTCAGGAAACTACCTACAGCCTTATTAATTCTAGTTTATTTTTGTGGACCATATTTAATATCCCACTAGTTTCATCAAGCATGTCCTGTTAATAAGGACTGGATACCTGGCATCTGATGTCTGCCCCCAACTCAGAAGGACATCAAAGCACCACAAGTAATAGAGGAAGTAACTTCTTCCTCCTTAAGGCTACTAACAATATCAAAGGCTACTTGCAGTTTGGGGCTTGGAACTCCAATGATAACAGAGTGGAAAACGCTTCAGGGGAAGAGCAGCGCAGAGTAGAAGCACAAGACAACACAAGAGGGACAGGGTGATGAACCATGAACAACAGCCATTAAGAGCCAAGAAATACAGAGGCAAAAAATCTTCAGCAGGGCCTTTGCCACAAGAAACGTGAGAACCACTTAGAACCTAAGACAATCACCACAGAGTTCTCTTACAGAGCACTGTCTATTTAAAATACAGGCAGTGGAAAGAGATAGCTGCAGATGCACACTGCCTGGAAACCAACCAAGGGCACAACTGCACTGCCAAGTCTGTACATGGGACAGGACATGGAGGGCTGGGGGAGCTGCTGAGTCCATCCTTCTGCATCTCACAAGTCACTGAGACAGAAGGATTTACAATAACTGCTTTGAAACAGGCCTGTTTTGCCATTTTGAATAAGCTGCACTGGTAGTCTAAGACTCACCATGCAAGATACTAATGTTTGGATAACTCTAGCTGAATTCTTTTGTGCCGCATTCACATTATCATGGGGTAAGAAAAGCATTAACAGACTTGTAAGAATTTCTCTTTCACAACTGCTTTCATACATAGTAGTACCACTGGAGAATTATCTTCCTCTGAAAAGGTGTTATATGCTACCCAAACCTGTAAGTAAGGCAGAAAAGTAACCATGGCATTTCCACATAGGTTTATGTAAAATAACAGTAATTGAGAACTACACAGTCCTATGAAAGAATGAGTAAAATCCTGTCAAGAGTTCCCAACAAAAAGTATGAAAAATAATATGTTCTTCTCTATTATTTTTCACATTTACATCCACTTCACTGAAACAAACCAGGATATTCTTCTGCTCTCCACAGCTGATCACCTCTACAAGTGAGTGAAAGAGGAAGGACACTGAAAAACAGTCATTAGGCACATTAGGCTTTGTATGTTTTGATGAGTATATAACACAAGCAGCAGGATGCTTTTCCACTGTTTGTTAAAAAAAAACCCAACAGCAATCCAGTTAAGTTGCAAAACACAGGTTTTCATTTCAGAAGGAATTTTCAGCCATTCTTGCAAATAATCTTCTGAAGCTGAAACAGAAACAAACCAATCCAGGCCAGCTGCTCAGAACTGAAGCTGGTCTGATGCAATAAGACTGCAAAGATGTGGAACACAAATTTCTGCAGATCAGCCTCACTTTACATCCCTACACACAAAGGAGTATTACAGCTAGGGAAGTCTCACCCACTGACTACTACTCTATATGACAACATCCTGCAAAATGACTTCAAGGAAAATTGGGAATAGACTTGGATCTGCCCTCCTTTCTACAATAAGGAGAGAAGCAGGAAAAGAACAATTCACAATCTGAAATTAAACCTGTACAAAGCACAAAATTTCTTCCAATTTTTTTATGCCATTGTTTTGGACAACTTAATCTTCATACCATGATCTTGAAAAAGGACAAACATTGATGACTCATACATGTTTTCCCACTGAGAGAAGTAAAGGTTAGTGTTTTAACAAGTACTTTAATAGAATTCACACTGTTCTTAATACTTCACAGTTACGCTGAAGACTCAAACACGTCAAAGTATCAAAATGATGGCTAACCATTTTTCATTTACAAGTGTTACGTGTTGCTATTCTGACTTGCTGCATTCTGTCTCACCTTTAGAGGCTGCAGTAATATCTACCTCTTCCTTCATTCTGTACTTCCTAAACTAGAAACTATCATGTATCTGTGAGCACTATTTCATTCATCTTTGACCTCGATTTCACATTCAGGTATATTCTTAAAGCACACAGCTGAAGTTTAGGCATTATGAGATTCCTTGCACATAAAGATGGAAAGACAAGTTTGGAGAAAGCCTAAGCTAGTTGCTATAATGGTCCTTCAAGTTCCTATAATCTTATTTAGTCTTAAACTACTTTTCTTCAAAGGTTTTCTTTTCAGCATTGCACATCTCTCTGCTTACAAAAGCTTGCAGTGACTGCACTATACTCACACAGTTTCACTGCAGAAGAAACATTTTGCTCACCTAAAGCAGGAGATGAAAGTGTTACACAGCTGTATCTAGACTGATTCTCTCATAGTGACATGACTGATTTCAATCAAAGTATAAGCATATAATTAGATATGAAGTACTTTCATGCACAAACTGGGAAAAGGATACTTCAGAGCAAACTGTACTCTTTAAAATCTTGCTAAATTAATGACCATTGAAGAAAGAAATTAAAATATATACAGCAAGACAAAAATACATAGAATTAACCCTCAAGAACAGAAAAAGAAATAAAAAAGCATCATATGAAAGCATGCAAACATGCACGTGCATTAGTGAAGTACAAAGGAAAAAACAGGCATAAAAAACAGGAAGGTTAACTATTTTGTGAGATACATTAAAGGTTAAGTATTGCCATCAACAAGAAAAATGCCCTGTTCAGAGATTTTTTTTCCATGTCCTCTTTAGAAGTGAAAACTGCATCAATAATCATCACCATAACTTTGCCAGTGAACTACAGAAAAAAAAATTATACTGCTTTAAATAATTTCTGAATATCTTGACTGCAATATCAGAAATTGCATCAGAAATATTTACAGTGATTAAGCTCAGCTGATAACACAAAGGCAATTGTGAATGAAGACCCAAGATCAGCAAGACAATGAAGTGGGGAAGGGGAAGAAAAAAACCAACCCAAGCCCCAAAAAAATCAGGAAGGAATGCAATTAAAGATTTGGTTTTGGAAATAATCACCTTTATGCTTTCTCGCAAGAACAGGGCTGCATGAAGACCCCCCTCCAGCTGCAAATCACAGAAAGTAACACATCAGGGCAAAGACAGAGCTGCTGAATCATGAAGGAATTTTAATAGCCATGAATGGGAAGGGAAAAAAACCCAACAAACAAACAAACCCAAAAACCAAAGCCAGGAAGAAACAGCAAACTTGTTGCTTTTGAAGTTCAAGTTTTTTGCATCATTTGCCATCAAATTACTTTTAATTTTCTATGCCACTTGTGCAAAGTTTGCTTTTAACATATTTTCTCATTTATCTTCCAATAGCAGCAATGTTGAAGGATCTGCTAGTTCAATAGAGAAGTCCTTATAGAAATCCAATCAGAGACTGACTCTCTTGAAACAGGTAAGTAGCATTTAAGAGAATTGTAAGAACATGCACTTCACAGACAAGAAAGCTGAGAGCTGATTTTAAGAGTTATGGACAAACTCAAGTCATGCTTTAATTTCATGCTGGTTTTGGTATTCAGCAAGGAGCTCTCAATTAATACAAATACTGATTAGCTCAGCTTTTATGAATCACAGTTGTCAGATGATTGGTAAGAACAACATAAATTTTGGGGGTGAAAAAAAAAATCTGTCACCACAGTTAAGTTGTTTTGTGTAACAAAAAAAAAAAAATAAAAAAATCAACAACACAAACTGTAAATAAACCAAAAAACAACTCTGAAGTTTGTCATTACTCAATGAATGTATACCCACTTAAAGGAAGGAGGCAAAAAACTTACTGTACCTGGGGGAAAAAGAAAGTCATGCATCACTTGGTACATTCCATTTTATCCTTCATGCTTTTTTAGCTAACACTGAGAAACAGAGTTGATGATGTATGTTCATCTGCTTTTACTCAAATTACCAAAAGCACAGCTTACCTATGAGTTCCACTATGCTCCCGCTGCGGCTCCTGCTGGCAGGTTCATCTTTGGATACACTGACCTGAGCAATGCCCCCCGGGGCAGTCAGGGCATGCAGCAGTTCAGGTGGAGGAGTCCTGAAGAGCTGCTGGAGTAATTCTAAAGCTCCAGTCACAACATTATGGTCCTGATGCTGGGTGTAATGCAGAGTCAGTTCATAAACCTAAAACCCAACAGAGCACTGGGATAAGTCTCTGTGAAGATACAACAGACTATGTGTCTTGTCATGTTCAATGTGAAATTTCAGTGGTGCATTAAACATAAGTGAAGCTTGCTGTATCTAACCTTCACAATACTCTTCCAAGGAGAAAATGTCAATCAATTGTAGCCACTGAACTGCCTTTTTGGTAGAAGTCTGTTGTTTCTTTTCATTGTTATAGAAGGAAGAATCACGTCAGAGAACACCATAAGTTCTCTGGCTCCTTTGGAAGCACCTAACAAGTACTGCTGGTTCATTTTTCTGAGATTTCTCAACATTATTCATTAGTAATTCTACTGGACCTACTATCATTTACCAAGATGAATAGGAATTTGAGAAAAGTATTTGCAATGTTTATCATCAAACTAATGATGCATCAAGATTTATTTATTTTCCTTCCACTTAGTACTATTCAGGCAAGGGTTATTATTCATATTTTACCTGTATAAGTTGCTCTGGTGAAGGTGAAATCTCTGCTTCTTTCCTTGTTACACCAAAACTGCCTTTCAGGCTGGTATCTTTGACTTGTTGTTGCAACAAAGGTATGAGATACCTTAGTGTTAGTAAAACACCCAGAATTAAAAGAGTAGGACGATCATCTTCCACAGGAACCAACAAGCCTGAGGGTGGAAAAGAAGCAGCCAAATCACTTACTGACAGTGGTTAGTTTCAACACAAATGTTACTTTGTGTGGTCCATATAATAACTTCTTTCACTTAAAAAAACCACCAAAACAACCAAAACCTAGCAGCAACTTAAGAATGGCTTCTAAATGTAGAAACATTTAAAAATATGTGTTTAATATTCCTGACAATTAAGCAATGTGAAAGAATAGTCAGAGGACCCTGTCTCACCTTCCCTGTTCTCTACTCCTTTTTACTCAATTGAAAAAAAAAATATCTTTTTTTCTTGTAACACCTGATGCTTTCACAAAGTGATCTAGACTCACTTGCTCCTCTCATGTGCCTCCTCTCTCCACTTGGCAGTTTATGGCTAAATGGAATTCCCTCATGCACACACACACTACTGTTCCTAATCAGAGACATTTACACTTTGCTCCCTCCCTCAAGTATTGACAACCTTATCCCACATACCTACCTGCTAATCACAGTCAACCCCAAAACATACTAAGAACAAATGTAAGCTATGTAAGAAAGCACAACCTTCTATTCAGAGCAGAAAAAGAAAAATCAGAATCAATTCACGGAATTGCTATCAGTGCTTCTGTCTGAATTCAGTATCATTGCCAGGACATTATCAAACATCACCTTTAAGGGAAGAAAGACCAATGTGTGCACACAAGTACACCCTTTTCAAGTCACATAGAGGGAGGAAAGTCAAAACATGGCATGTGAATCTTTCACACCTCCTTGAAAAAAGCAAGGCTAACATAGTAACATGTTATATATCTGCTGGTCTTCCTTACCTCTCCTTTTGAAATATAGTCTACAAAGTAAAGAATCCCTCGTCAGTAACAAAACTGAGGCAACTATCCACTGAAATCCAGGAGAACTTCTCATCATGACTTGCAAAACAACCCAAAGACCAGGCAAACTTCCCAGCTGATGAAATATGGAAGCAATACCTTATGCAAAGTTGTGTGCTTTTAAATAAAACAACTCCATTTCTGGTCTAAGTTAGACCAGAATCTACATGGTGGTACTTCTAAAAAATATGTGGGCATGTTTTCATGGCCCAAAGCACAACAGTCACGCCCTCCTCAGACCTGCTACACTAACAACCAGGCTGGTGACCTGTGCCAGTCTGATCCTGAGCAAGTTCTCCCAGAATCTTGAGACCTCAGCAGTTTCCAACAAGCTACTTGCTTCCCGAGTTTTGGCTGCTTCTTTTCAACATTACTGATTAGCATTGCAGCAGACAGATAAAAATAGCTATAGACATCTCATCATCACACAACACAAAAGACAGAAGGCAGTAGCAGTGTAACTGGTAGTCTCTCTCTCCCTGCTTTACCTGAGAAGCTCTAGCATAGATGAAGGGTCTTAGATGGAAAAAGATGTCATGTTACATATAAAGCAACTCAAATTTTTTCCCCAATCTTACCTAAAAGTACATTCAATAGCCAGGCATAAAAATACTGTGTTCTTCGTGAATGCTGACAGATGCTTACTGCTGATCCTGCTGCTGTCCGACGGATAGTAGGAGAACTGGACTTGAGATTAGCTATGAAAGCCTTCAATAAAACCTAAACACAAACATACCTTACTTGAGTTTTCATGAAACGGAAAAGGAGACAAGTGAATTAAGCAGTCAGCAAACGTATTTTTCATTTATTCAAAGCATTACTTCAGGTACATCAAGCAAGAGCAACTTCTGCCTTCATTCAGACGTGTACCTGTAACACTGCTCTCTGGAGCATCTGATTGGTAATGCCAATAGCTTACAGCACTTGGGGATGTAACAGGAAGCATAACAAGGGAGAGGAAGATACCTTAATCTCATTGTCGTTTGCAAAGTTGCCAAACGCTGCCATGATTTTCGGTATTGCTGCAGCTAATGTCTCCTGTACAGACTCCTCAGGTCTCTTACTTATTCGAGTCAGACAGGGCAGAAGGTTCACTAAGTATGGCCTAAGTGTGAAAAAGGAAAAAAACTAATCTGAGATCAGAACAACTGTACCCACCTAAGTATTTTTATTTCATACTCAAAATCTGTGGTATTACTAAATCATACCAAAATGTACCTGTTAGCTACAGGGAACAGAGGAAGAAAAGTCTTCTGAATACAAAAGAATACATTAAAAAATACAAGTCATCACCTTCACAAATTTTGCCCCCTCTTCCCCTCAGTCATGCACAGCACAGAACAAAAACTACATTAAAAGAAACTTTGCTAATCAATGGAGCTACTTCAGAGAGAATAAGGTGATAGGAATTCCCTAACCTCCTAATAATATATTAAAACTTCAGAACAGTCATGTTTTCTTAGCAATTGTGTGTTTTTTCAAGGTTCTTTTGAAAGTTCATTACAAGGGTGTGTTTACCTGCACTTTTGAGGCCGGACTAGATGGGCAAGCTCAGCAAACCTCCAGAGTGCAGCACGTAGACTCCTGGAAGCACCATTCTAGACAGAGTATATATTGTTACATTTCATCATTGCCTAAAAAATGCCTATAATAGACACTATATATACAATAGTATACACTTTATGCAAACAGAGAAAAATATAAGTTGTCTGGAAGCCATAAATCTCCTTTAGCCAAAAGGAAGTCAAGTCAGCTCCATGACTCCTTCGTTTTTCTAGCTGGTATTAGGAATTTTCTGAGTGACCCAAAATGAATAATAAGGAAAACCACAAAAGAGAAGGAAATGTCTGCGATCTCCAATCTGATGCAATCTGCTTCAAATACCACAGAGAAAGACATCAACCAACAAAGAAACACTGATGATACGAGAGTCTAAAAATCACTGGAACACTTGCATAGCTATAAATGCAGCATAAAATTGACAGCAGTGAAGATATGCAAATAAATAACATTCAGCTTCTGAGCACACCAAGGGAAAAACAACACACGGATGAGTATCACTTCATAATGGTTTGACTGCTGAGGTTTAGCATCTAGTTGCCTGTACTGACACCTTCAGTTGTGCACCTGACTTGAGCCAGAACGCCTTAGGTTAGTGTCTAAGGGTACAGTACAGCTCTTCAGTATTGCTGAAAATACAGAAAACTACGGAAGTCAATATATGTCCAGGAGAAACTGTCTACCTAATGTAGTTAGGTAATGTCAAGCATCCAGCGAAGGGCAACAAGACTCATAAAAGGTCTAGAACACACATTGCATGAGGAAAGGCTGAGGGAATTGGGTTTGTTTAGCCTCCAGAAGCAGCAGCTCAGGGGTGATCTCATGGCTGTCTACAACTACCTAAAGGGGAATTGTAGAGGTGGGAGCTGGTCTCTTCTGCCATGCCTGCAGTGAGAGGACTAGAGGGAATGGTCATAAGCTGAGACAGGGGAGATTCAGACTAGATATTAAGAAAAATCTTTTCACTGTTAGGATGGTCAGGCACTGGAATAGGCTGCCCAGGGAGGTAGTAGAGTCACCATCCCTATAAGTGTTTAAGAGGTGTCTGGATCTGATGCTGGAAGATATGGTTTAAGGTTTAGGGGTTATAGCACAGTGGTAGGTTAATGGCTGGACTTGATGACCTTAAAGGTCATAGAATCATAGAATCAACCAGGTTAGAAAAGACCCCCAAGAACTTCCAGTCCAACCCTACCATGGTTACTAGGCCATGTCACGAAGTGCCACATCCAGTCTCAGCTTGAAAAACTCCAGGGATGGTGAATCCACCACCTCCCTGGGCAGCACATTCCAATGCCTGACCACTCTATCTGTAAAAAATCTCTTCCTAATATCCAACCTAACCCTCCCCTGGCAGAGCTTGAGTCTGTGCCCTCTTGTCCTACTGCTGGTTGCCTGGGAGAAGAGACCAACCCCCACCTGACTCCAACCTCCTGTCAGGGAGTTGTAGAGGGTGATAAGGTCTCCCCTGAGCCTCCTCTTCTCCAGGCTGAACACCCCCAGCTCCCTCAGCCTCTCCTCATGGCACTTGTGCTTGAGTCCCTTCACCAGCCTCGTTGCTCTTCTCTGGACCAGCTCCAGCACCTCAATGTCCCTCCTGAAC
Organism: Acanthisitta chloris; assembly: GCF_000695815.1. Taxonomy (NCBI): domain Eukaryota; kingdom Metazoa; phylum Chordata; class Aves; order Passeriformes; family Acanthisittidae; genus Acanthisitta; species Acanthisitta chloris. The sequence continues at coordinate 12,022 of NW_008674094.1, read as the reverse complement.
TGAGGGGCCCAGAACTGAGCACAGTACTCAAGGTGTGGCCTCACCAGTGCTGAGTCCAGGGGCAGAATCACCTCCCTGGTCCTGTTGACCACAGTACTCCTGATAAAGGCCACGAAGGTCTCTTCCAACCTTTATGATTCTAGGATTCTAGTTTGAACCCAACTAAAATGCTTCTCAAATCAAGTCTGTCTGAAGACAGAGCTGAGATATTTAAAATTGTCATTTCTTTCTTCCTTTCTTTAGCTAGTATATCAAAGGCTTGCAGTCTTGTTAGCATGACAAGTAAAAAATACTTGCATCAGAATGACAAAATGTGCATTTTTCAGGTTTGCAGCCAAACAACAGATTCTGGCATGGCTCCAGTGATCCAACTGATGCACAAACAAAATTCAGTCTGCTGGGTGCTCCTGTTATGAATGCACCCTCTCACCTGTCATGAATTTGAGAGCACCTTTCAAGAAGCACATGCTACCTGAACAATAAAATATTTCCTTCTGCACCTGGTAAGAACGTGCAGAAACTTCAGAGCAATTTCTGTGGTGGCTGTTTTCAGTTAATTAGCTAGATGTTCATTTCCATACCCTCAAAAATATTGCATGTAAAACATTACAGTAAGATATTAATACAGGGCCTATATATAGTCCACATCTGACAGAAGAAAAACTATGCACTTTGCTTTTGTAACTTCTGTTATTTTCCAGAGTTCTATCATTCTCCCCACAAAACAACCCAAAATAAAACAAAAAGCAATATGATAACTGTGCTGGTTTGAGCTGGAGTAGAGTTAACTTTCTTCACAGAGGCTAGTATGGGGCTATGTTTGGATTTTGTCTGGAACACAGAGTTGATAATGCAGAGATGTTTTTGTTATTGCTGAGCAGAGCTTACACAGAGTCAAGGCCTTTGCTGCTTTCCATACTGCCACACTGGCAAGGAAGTTGGGGATGCATGGGAGATTGGGAGGAGACACAGCTGGGACAGGTGACCCAAACTGACCAAAGGGATATTCCATACCATATGACATCATGCTCAGTATATAAGGTGGGAGGAAGAAGGAGGAAGGGGGGACATCTGGAGTGATGGCATCTGTCTTCCCAAGGAACCGTTAAGCGTGACGGGCCCTGCTCTCCTGGAGATGGCTGAACACCTCCTGTCTTCAGGAAGCAGTGAATTAATTCCTTGGTTTGCTATGCTTGTGTGTGCAGCTTTTGCTTTCTCTATTAAACTGCCTTTATCTCAACCCATGAGGTTTTGTAGCTTTTACCCTTCTGATTCACTCCCCCATCCTGTTGGTGGGGGACTGAGTGAGTGGCTGCGTGGTTCTTGGCTGCTGGCTGGGGTTAAACCACGACAAATAACACCTATATTTTCTCTATATACAACATGTTCATAGATGCAAGAGACATGATTTCAGTGATACTGTCCTGAACACAGCATTAGTCTATTGTAGCCACAGACTTCAAAAGCCTAATACTAAATTTGTTCTCGTGGACATAAAAAAATTGAGAGAAGCTTCATTATTTTAACCTATACTTTTGTAAGAAGCTGTAAGTACACATCACACATTCATAAAGTACTTTTATCAGGTTACTTCAAGTCTTGATCAAACGATTCCTCAAGAGGTTATGTCAATTAACAATGTCACTGTCCTCCATCTACTTTTCACCACCCTTTAGCTTCAAGTTACTCTTTCCAGGCCAGTCAATGGAGCAAACATCACGAACATGCCTTATTCCTTTGGGTGGGGAGTCACTAAGGTTAATTCAGACTGCTGTTCACACCAAATGCTCACACATTTTCTGCCAGATAAGCTTTCAGGAGTGGTTAAATCTAAACAATGGGGCCAACAGTGAGGAATTTGGTAGAATAAGAAATTAAACAGCCACAAATCCTTCCAAAATGAAGCTTTGACCTTGATCTTAAAAGAAACTATTTACACTGATGCTACATTCCAATATACTAAAACATGTACTAAATACCATATTTCAGAAGGACATGAAAGAAACTCACCTTTTTAATCTCTTTATACAGCTCTAACTGTAACCTGGGAAGATTGGAATCCATCAAAGCCTGCAATAAAATGCATTGAGAACACACTGTATCAGAGGGAGGCACCTTACAGGAACAATGTTACACTTGCAATAAAACAGCCTCACAAAAGGCACAGATCTGTCCAATGGTCCCTACATTTGATGTAGAACCAGGGAAGTGATAAATACTGAGGAGGGACACCTTCATCCTTCACACAAATGGAGACAAACTCCACAAAACTAACAGTTATTTGCAGTCAGTACTGACTGCTTTACCCACTGTACCTGCAAAAGGCCATATGGATCAGCCTACAAGCAGAGCCAACCTATGCTGCCTTCTGCCAACCACCAGGAACAGATACTCGTGAACAGAATATTAAAACACCAGAATAGTATTCACAAGCAGCAAGAGGTATTCCCTGCTATACACCCCCACTGTCAAGTAGCCTCCTACTGTTTCCCAAACTGAAGCTGTATTGGTACCACTACCTTCAACAGCCCTTGAAAACCTCTCCTTTTATAAATCAGCCTATTTTCTGCATCCATTTAGTACCACCAGGTGTTCTGGACACCAGAAATGTCTCATCCCAAGATCCAATCAAGCATACAGTGACAGAGCATGCAGTGCAGTTTGAACCTGCAGCCTGGCTAAGAACCAAGGTACATGAAATGAAAGTAAGCACTGATAAGCTGTAATTTTTTGTTCACATCAACTCAGTCCTTCTCTGTCTTTAAAATATCAGAGAATATAAAAATATGAAAGTAATCTGCTATATATAATGTATTCATACAGAATAATTTGTATACATACAGTTACCCTTTCTCTTTCACTTTTTTCCCCAGTGCATACTACTATGAACATTTCCACCATCCCTTCTTCAGATCAGACAAGAGCTTCCAACAGTGTCTAACTGTCCACATTGTGGCTTCAGAGTACTATAATGTTTAGTCTTTAATTCTTTATTCCCTACCCAACAATTTATTAATTTCTAATTTTCTAAGTGCTTTCCTGACTGCCCATCATAAAACTCACATTTTCACAGGATAACTCCATGACTACAAAATCTGACTGCAAGTGCTGAGTTAAAGGCCACAACTGCTTTAGTACACTCACTGAAGTGCCTGTGACTCCTCCAGAACATGATTTCCCTAGCCTAAAACTGTATGCCCCAAGACTCCATTCACCCCAGTTATACCAAGTCATTACAATATAATGGTATTACCTTCCCCTGAAAAATCTTACCTGGGCTGTACCTTTCTAAGCACCCCAGCTATAGACTGCAGGTGTCCAGATGACAGTACGTAGGACTTATTTCACAAAACTTAGTTTTTATGAGAACTTCACTGCCATTGTATATTAGGATATCAAGCAACACAAAAAAGGCATCAGCTCCTTCAAGGCTAAGTTGTCCTTAGAACACACATTTTTGCTAGTGTATACCTATATTTTTAGCAGGCTAGAATTTAAAATGTCATCCCAACTGGAAAAAGACTATAGGCATACTCAACTCTAAATTACTACAAATAATAAATCCCAATTACTGAGACCAGCTGCACTCCAGTCTGTGTGAACAGTCTCACGAGTATCATTAGCACAGAGAATGCTACATCATGCATCAGCTTCAGAAATCAGACAGCTTTACTAACACCTTACCCACAGAAATCTGCTAACTCCTAAATAAGTAATTTTTATTTTAAAATAAAGGTATCACCAAGGTAATTGAAATTTTGAGCCATTTATGTTGCCTGTGAGGTTCACACAGGTAAGTGTAGTGATACTTGGAGGATGACCTATATTTATCTAAACCTATTTGCTCAGTTTTGTCTACATAGAAGTGTTAGGTTTTTCAGTTATACTAATGAGCATAAACTCCAGGCAGACACACAAGTAATGCTTATATTATAACCTTATATTTCAAGAGAGAAAATACAAAGCATCTATCTAGCAAAAGAATTAAGTCTCCAAAATGCCTGAGGTACTAAAAAAGCTGAATGTTGACCAACAAGCAAGTTTAGGGCCCTGATGTCTCTGTTCCACTCAACACAAGCATCACTGCTACCTGCACAACCAGAAATAAAACTGCACAGCTTTCTGTCTCTGCATTTATACATGAGTGTCTGCCTAAAGACTAAGCTGCTTCCTCACAGCATAGAACTTGGAAACAGAATACAAACTATGACCAGGTTTGATAAGAGCCTGATACATCCACCGGGACAGTGCGGAGGTGTCCCTGCCCATGGCAGGGGGTTGGGACTAGGTGATCTGTAAGGTCCATTCCAGCTCCTAAAATTCTGTGATTCTATGATCCATCTGGTTGGAATATCACAACTGTCACCATTTCAGAGCTGTGACCAACTGCCAAGCTTCACGACTGATAGAAGACTCTGTCACTTAAAATCACTTCAATCTTTAAACCAAAACAAAGTACCATACAAACGTGTGGAAAAAACCTCAAGTTTTTCAAGCTACCTTGAAACATGCCAGAAAGCAACAACATCAAACCATTAGGGAATTTGTCAGGTAAATTTTATACCAAGCCTACACAAGAGCTTTGTGGAAAGAAGGAAGTTTGCATTCTTCAGAACTGTTTCAGAACCTCTGTTAAAGCAAATTAAGTTAAGTAATGGGGTATGCATTTCACAGAGTGCTAAAACTCCTGCAAATGGAAAAACATTTAAACCAAAGTGAATAGAGCAAAGTGCTACAGGGCAAAACAAAAATCAAGGCACTGGCACTTCCTCATCCCATCATTATGTAATACACTACAACTTTCAGCCACAGGTTCAAACCCCAAATCTTAATTCATTCAGGGATCAAACTGAACTGAGAGAAATCCATACAGAAATAGGGATGTTTAGTTTGCTTACTCGTACACACCCTTCCCTGCCTGCCACAGAGAATGACTATGGCATATTTCCAAAGCACTCAACCTTTGCATCGACTGCATGAATTATGCAGGTACATCACGTTGACTTAAAGTATTTCAGAAAAAAAGAAAAGAGGAAAAAAAAACCAAACAAAAAAAGGCAGGTGAAGGCAAACCCATCCTGGAAGCAGCAGCTGTCAGGAATTACTCAAAAGGTTTGTCTTGAATCAAGATTTAGATGTCACCTGACCTCACATGAATGCCTATCTGCTGTTGTCTAACAAACCCTTCATTCTGGATCACACTAGGGCAATAAACAACATCCAGAACACCACATTTACTCTAATTGCTGCCTAAAATCTGCTCCTCCAAGTCTCAGCAAACCACACCACCTGAATTCCAGCATACCTTTCCTCATGCTAAGTATCTTTCTGTTTACAGAACAACAATAGAGTATTCCTCCCACATAAGATGATTTTAGAAAAGTTCATGTTCTTATTTTGGCTAACTTGAAGAGAACAAAGCTAATGAACAACTGAAGAGAAGAACGGATCAGATCCATGAGTGACAGAAGATAAGTTAAATATGTTGATCTGGGCATAAAAAGCTCTCCTGAGAGCATGTACAGAATTTAGTAAAGAAGCTTACTTAACCTCTTAGATTATGAACTATTATCAACAATAAGAAAAGCAACTAAAAAAAACCCATCAGCGTGAATTCATAGAGGCCACTGCACCAAGAAGAGGCAAAATCTGGTAGTAAAAGTTTTTACTTTAATAACTTTGTTAAGGCATTCATCAGCAACCATCCGGACATCAGATTCCGCATCCTCACTGCAGAGCAGAAAGAGCTCCATAGCAATGCCCAGCAGCTTCTGGAATTCTGGAGAATTCCTAAAGAAACAAACATTAGAAAATTACAATGTGCAGGATGAAAAGGAAACACCAATGTTATTGTTGAGGGAGTTTCATAATCCAACCACACATATTAAACACAGTTATATACGAGGAGAAGACATTCAGTGTATTAAAGCACTGAGAGATAATTTCCCTGATCTCTCCTACAGAACTCGGCAAGGAATTTGTGCCTAAGTTTCTCTGTCTGCAGTTGAAGGATAATGCCTGCTCTACCAATAGCTAAACAAAAGCACTACTTAGATTTTGGGCTGATTTAAAAAAAACAACCCACAAAACATGCCATTTCAGTTTTAAATTGAAGTTCAGCATTTAACACCAGTTATTATGAGGAATCCTCCAAACACCTAACACTCCAGATCAGCTGTGACTTCTAAAGCAACAAACTAAAGACAGTGTCTTACCTTAAAGACTGAGCAACTATGTTTTCACATATTGTCAGGCAATGATTCACTCGATCCTTCTTGGTAGCTGCAAGTTCTTTCTTTCTAAAAGAAGAAAATAGTAATCATGAGTCTGAGACAAGAGTGTAAAAGTGACCATTAAAACACTCTTGCTGGAGAAGTATACAAGAAACAGATGGGCCCTTTTGGTCAGTAGATAAACAGCTGCATACAAACTACCTGTAGCCCCAGAACTTCACCTGCCAACTGCAGCTGAGAGCACTCAGGCACACAAGCAAAAGGAAGATATAAACTCAGAAAGAGCACAAACTATTTAACAGGGAATATCATATTAATTCCGTAACTTTCACTGAGATACTATTTCGGAAAGAAAAACTGAAGAAGAATAAAGGGAAAGGAAGGAAAAATTGGAGCAGACCTAGAACAGTGCCCAAATAAAAGAAACTGATGGAAACAAAAAGGTTGGGAAAAGAAGCCTCAAAAATAGCACTTTTAAATCGAACTTCCTCACACACACTATCACCTTAGACATTTTTTGTCTGCCAAGTTCTTGAAACTTACGAGTTCTTTTAAAGGGACCATTTTGCACCTGAACTGCAAAGGATGAGGAAGCAATGCTACCCCACACTGCTCTCCTCCAAATGGTAACTGCACAAACAGCACAGCCCTAGGAACAGCCTCTGCTCATTGAGACTAACATCCTTACAGTAACACTTGGTATAGCCCTGGAAAGGCCAAGCTTAGGCAACTTGCAGCAAATGAGTGTAAACCACAGAGAACAGAATTCACAGAACCAAACAATGTGCATCTACACTTTGCAAAATCTGTTTAACATTCACTTCAACATGATACAAGCTCTCGGAACAGTTCTTCCCTGCTCCACCCTCAACAAAGGAGCTGGAAAAGAAAGGCAGACATTCCCAACTATGACTGTGAAATTTTATTTCACTGTGTGCAGCATCTCCTACTCTTAACTTTACTGACACACAATCATTTCTAGGAAAGCAGATGTTACTTTTAAATAATTAACCAGTAGCAATACTGGAGCAAAACCACACACCCAAAGGCAAGTCTCCTGGGTCTGTTACACAACAAAGATGTACTTGCTCCTTCAGTCACATCCACAGAGAATCTTTCCTTTTGTTTTCCAAGGGAAAACTGATCATCTGTATTTTTAGTATTTCATTTTCTGTCTTAGCAAAAAATAGCAAAAAAGATCCAATAGCAAAGCAGTGTTTCTGAGCTACAGATTGGAAAACGATATGCACAGCCTTGAGTTACATTAATAACCTTAAGACAACGTTAAGGGCCAACAGCAAGTAGCCAATAAGCACATTAAATTAACTCAAAATACAGTGTTGGACAAAATTTTTGAAGAATTACCCTATAACATTTAAGAGCCCTAGCTCAAATAATAGTTCAGTTTATGGAAAAAAAAAAAGTAGTTCTTTTTATCTCTGCCCTTCTCCTTCACTCAGATTGAAAGTGGGAGGTTAGGAAGTATATGCTCCCAGGATTTCAGTTTTTCTCATAAAGATCCTCTCATCATCCACCCCAGAAATACTCTTCATTTTCAGAAGTTTAAGGAGTAGCTCTGAACAAAGCCATTTTTTCCATTATAGTTTGGCAGCATTTTATTTAGGTAAGCTCCAGCATTCCTCAAAGAGGATCTCTCCTGGGACTTGTGCTCTTAAGCCACTGGCAGAATGCAAGGAGCCAACCCGAATTGAATCAAGATACACAATGTCTTTCTATCTTGAAAAAGCACCAGAGCCTTTAGCAGCACTTCAGATCATTTTGAACAAAAGACCAAATACTCCCCAAAATACCCAGCTGCATTTGCAACCTCAGCTCCACTGATGTGAGCACAAATCATTTCACCTTTCATGATAATTTTACTGGGGACTGCCCACATCTGTTATGAGCACCACTTGAGGCACACATTCAGCCTCGAAACAGCACAGGTACATCTGAACTTGCCCATCAGCTCACTATTTCAGGTACCAAAGACAGATATTGCTGAGACTAATCTCAGAATAAAGTTATTATCTACAAACAGCACAGCCCTGAGCAGACAGTGGTGTTCGATACTGCTCAGATGAGTAGAGATCAATCTCTTGGGCAGATTTCTGTAAACAGAGAGCTCAGCTAACAATTAATCTACACCTTGCTGGGATAAGTCACTTTAAAAAAATTAATTAAAAAAAGGCCTGGCTAGAGAAAATTTAATTTAAAAAATCATTTAAAGAAATGAAAGAAAAACACTCTATGTACATAATGTGCAGTCACACGTTTCTGTGCCTGCAGAGGGAGAAGGTAAGAGAACAGTACCCAGAGACAGAACACGGGATTTTTTATCCACACACCAAAAAAAAAAAAAAGCTCTATTCAGAAGTATTATGAAGTCCTCAGGCAAACTGCTGATGAACATACCCAGAGGGACAACAGCATCACACATCTGATGAATCAACCACACACATCTGACGAAAAGCACAAGGCAGCAGATACTGGAAGCAGCAGTTACAGGAAAGCTCCATCTCGCACGCAGAGGAGTTTAATCTCCTGTGTACTCCCACAGACCATCTCTAGCCAGGAATATTACTATACAACATAAGAAAAACAGCAAGCCCAAATAATTTTGCCCTCTGAGCCCTGATGAGCTAACTACAAAGAGATGCAGGTCACCAACACTAATTTTCATTAGGTCTTGGAATTAAGGACATATAAAGAGAACAGAAGTTCTAAAGCTGAACTAGTGATAAGAAAAAGGCCAAACCAAATGACTTGAGATTAACCTCGAGAAAATAACTGGAAACTAAAAAATTATTCTGTCAATAACAAACAGAAATATGAGTGGATCAGGAAATAAACTAAGACTAAATACGGAGGACACATGAAACAAAGTGTAATAACACAGGCAATGACGGAGAGTCAAATTAGCTAGAACTAATCTACTATACACCCTGGAAATGGTAACTCTAAAAAACATCTAGGAACCACCACTGAAGCAGGACAACAGGAATTATCCATGCAGGTCACGTGGTCTTCAGTTAAGCAAAAAATTTGTGATATGCCTCCATATAGCACTGAGCAAACCAATCCAGAACCACAGCTTCAGTCAAACAGAAAACATTCAGAAAAATTGATGAGTGTAGAAAAAAGCAATTGCTGGAGAGCACTTGGGCTTTTGCAGCACCTTTTGCCGTAAAGGCAATGGCTGGAATCAAATGGAAAAAAAAAATCAAATAAAAAACAACTACAATAATTGAGTATTAGAACAAGCTGACAAGAGAAAAGGTGTGGAATCCACCCTTGGATTGACCCAATCGAAGCTAAACACCTTTCCAGAAGAAATATTAGCAAGTTATTCTCTCAGCTCACTAGTATAAGTCAAAATGAATAGAATATAAAATAAGAGACGTGTGATGGACCATCTGCTTTTTAGCTTCGCTCAGTAAACTCTCAATTTTTACATCACTCTAATAAAATTTCAAGTCAGTGGGAGCTTTGTAATCCAAAACAAAACACCCAATTCCAAACAAAACTTAAGAGCTTGAAAAAGCTAAAAGGAGGTGAGGAAGACAATTAGGTGCCTCAGCAGAAGTGTACAGAAGCAGAGAGAGCTCAAGTTAAACTTACATAGAAGGGAAAAAACCCAGCAAGAGATAAGAGAGGGGCCAGACACTGACATCTGACTCCAATGCATAATGTAAGCATAACACATGATTATTGTTCATTAACATCTCTCAAAACAGAAAAAGCTCTTACTTTCTTGCTAAAAGCTTGGATTCCATTAATACTTTATTTAAAAAAATAAGACAGGATACCAGTATTATTATTGGTCTTTGTCTTACAACAAAGTGAAGAAAAATTTCAAAACATGTTGTATAAACAATTAATTCTTCAATCTCTGTGGTCTTAAAACATTCCATAGCAGGAGACAGTCCTTAGTAGGACTCATTCACTCAGCATATGTAGAAAGCTCAGTTTCCAACAAAAATATTTACATGGCTATTTTTGTCCAATCCAACAGGAAAGATTTTCTTCAAATACTGTTAGTTGTGTTGTTGTGAATTAAGGTAGCTGATTTTGAAAGAAAAGAAAAAAGCAGATGTGGGTATTTAATTTTTACTGTAAGAAAAAAGTCCAAAACCAGAATGTGTCCAATACCACATGTAAGAGTGGGATTAATCTATAACCTGAAGGACAACAGCGGCCTGGTGTAGGCAGAAAGACAACTTTGACCTAATGGACAATGTCAAGTAGAATTGTAATAAAATAATTAAAGAGCAAACCAGCAGCATTTGTGCTGTGCCATTCACCAGTTAATTTATCCCCTCGCTGCTGACAGGTAAGTTCACATCCTCCTACAACAGTAAACACAGAGTGATGGGAAGTCACCAGACAGAAGTACAAAACATTTAAGTGCTATTTACAGAGAACCAAGGAGGAAGATGAACACTTCTCCCCAAACACAGACACAATCTTCCTTTCCAGTCCATTGCAAACAAAAAAAACCAAATGCAGACACTGTTGTGAATTACATTCAGGATGTCACTGCTATTTCACTACAAGTTTGGGAAACTTCAGCACAGACTCTCACAACAGCCTCACACCAGCCTTCAGAGGCTCAGTGCTGTCACTGAACTTGAGCAGCTCCTGGGGGCAATGTAGTGCCACCAGCTTCTGAAAACACAGCCTATTTTTAAACACAAAGCAAAGTCAACAAGGACAACTACAACACTAATTTTGTAATGTTTAGAGGAGAATATGCCTAAATTTAGACAACTCAAACCAAGGACAATACCCCTCAGCAAGGGCCAGAAATCATTTTCAGCACTTTCCCTTGAATAGCATGATCTGTCTCATCAGTAACTTTCTAGACAGACCTATTCAAACTCATACAGGAAAGCCTAAGAATAGACGGCCACCTATGCTCCACGTCACACAAAGTACTAGCACAAAAATACACATAACTGAGCCATTGCTCCCTGCAGACCTGTAAGGCATCTAACACAAACAGCTCATGAAGATGAGCTTTTCCACCTATTATGCAGAAGGAGTATGAAAACACACTGAGATTGTCTGAGACAACACTCTCCAGACAGGAACAGCACCGAGCACAATTTAGTTGGCAACTGTCTCACAGTGTGATGTGGGAGCAGGTGGCCAAGAGCCCAGAGCCACTGCTTCCCACTCCCTGCCAAAACCCCATGGAACTGCCAGTTTAGGAGTTACCTGCTCCTCAACCCTTCTGCCTCTCCCATCTCTCCAACGCCTCGAGAACGAGCAATAGTGTGACTCATGTCTTTACATCATAAAAACTTTCAGTGTCTTTGCACCTGCTCAGCACAAGTTTTAGACAAGTTTTAGAGGATGCTCATGTAAGGAGCAGCACTGTGGGACTGAACAGCTCCTTGCCCTTGCCATCCAGCAATGCTCTCGATGGGAAACCGGAACGTCTCATGTATCCAACACATAGTCCCTAGTACTTACGAAACCAAAAGCGTATTCAGGATCTTTTTAACTAATTCCTCTCGGGTTTCTGCACAGCAAGTCACACCACAAGACTTTAAATGAAGTTTGTTGTAAACAATCAACCACGACTCCTTCCAAACGCATCAGTGACTCTAACTCCGTGGGGCTTAGTGCTTTAAGCTACGCCTGAGGGGTTTTGCCTTTTTTACAGCAGTGTATTAGCAGAAAAGACGAGTTTCCTTCCCTAAAGGAAATCCACACAGCAGCGCTGCGTGTGCCGTTCATCGCCCGCACCGCTGCGCCTTCCCGGAAAGTTACTCCACGCGTAA
>NW_008674093.1:70528-86115 GCF_000695815.1 Acanthisitta chloris | reverse complement strand
TTGAAACACTCTATTTGCAGAAATATTTCCTTGTAATATTTGTTTTTATCAAAATGCTCTTTGAAACACTCTATTTGCAGAAATATTCCCTTGTAAGATTTGTTTTTGTCAAAATGCTTTAATAGGTTAATTAACCTGCCTTTTTAATGGAGCTACTTAAAATAAAATTCTTTCCTATTGTATTCAGCTGGGTTGGAGTCATCCTCTGGGTGTTTGTTCTGCCCTTATTTTAATCCTAGTGCCATTTAGACCAGCATATGCTTGGAAATTATGTGTATTTATTTCCACAAACTGGTACCCAGTGTTAAATTTCACCTTTCTCCAAAATACTCAGTTAGCTACTCAAAGTAGCAATGTACCCAAGGTGATTTTGTTTGCTTGTTTGTTTTAGAGTAAAATACCCCATAAAATCGCCTCAGAAAAAAGGCACAATAGAATTAAATTTTTTTTAATTTCTAAAATGTATTTTGAATTTGCTTTGATTAATTTTGAAAGGGCAGATCACAGAGGGCAGATGTCCAGACTCGGCAGGACAGTGGTGATTGCTGTGTGCCTGGCAGTTTGTCAATGCCAAGTCTTTATTAGATGTTTATAAAACCATTTTCAGGCACTTCAGCTGATGAGTAGCTTGCAAACTGAGCCTCCTTTTTTAAGAATAGATGAGATATTTATAGATATGCATGTAATTGCTCTTCCTATGCTTTCCAAATCAATGATCCAGGTTCCAAGACCCCAAGATTGGCTTGAGATAGGTGAGATAATCTCAAATAGCAAAGCTTTCTAGGGTTTTTTGCTGTGCTTTCTTTTTTTTTTTGGTTTTTTTTTTTTGTTTTTTTTTTTTTTTTTTATTGCTTACATTGCCTTGCTTTGTTTAATGTTTTAACATAGTCACACGTTTTGTGTGATTGTGGCAGATATGGAAAGATTGAACAGAAGTTAATAAATCACGGATTTTTTTGTGTGTTTTTTTTTTTTTTTAAAAAATACTGGTCTTATTCTGCCAGGAACCTCCCTGGGCATTTTTCATTTTCTTTAGCTGATGGATGTGTGTTGCCTGATGTGCTCCCTCCCCTGCTCACACCACTCTCTTTCCTATGCCATCACTTTTCTTCTTGGTGCCTTCCAGCTGTCATCTCCTGAACCCTCTTCCACACAGTCTGTATTTGGCTATTTCTCACCTCTAATTGTGGCATGGTGATGTTTTTTCATGGAAACTTGTGAGATCTCTCCCTTTGAAATACCAGAGGGCTTCAGTCCTCTTGTTAGCAACTGGGATTTGCAGCTCTTCATCTGGGCTTTGTGAAGCTGGTGGGAGGATTAAAAACCCGAGAAGAACTTTCAAAGCTGGTAAAACTGTGATAAATGTCTGAGAATCCTTCATATTGTGTTAATGTACTTATGTATTTCAGAAGCTGGAGACCAAGCTACCATATAAATCTTTAATGTTATGTACATTCCTAGAATTTTAAATTGCTGTTTGGTGAACTTTTTGAGGTGGTGAGAAGAAATCCCACAGGAATGCAATGTTATTAATTTTACCTTCCTCTGTGTGTGTTTTCATTTGCTTAGCAATTAATGTACCTGTGTTAGGCAGTAAATATACTTTAGGCCAAACAGATGAAACATATGTGTTTTGGGGGTCTTAATTTTGGGACAGGAATTGCAGATTTAGCTATCTTTATAAAAAATAGCTTAGAATCTGTGGTCACTGGGTAACTGGCAGATGTGGCTGGAGTACACAGCTCAGCAGAGCAGAGTGCTCTGTTTGGTGACTGAGCTGGGGGTTTAGTCCACCAAGTTGGTAAATGTTGCCAGTAAATAAATGAAAAATATAGCTGAATTAGGTACTCAGTCTTTTGGATAGAAACTTCCTGGGTGGTGCTTTGTCTCACCTGGCTGTTGATCAGGTGGTTGCATTGCAATTTACCTAAACAACTATATATATATATAATTCTATGTATAATAACATTTTGAAACTTCGTCGATTTATCTACCTGGAAATGTAATCATGGGTTTTCTTTAGTTTTTGTTTGAAAAGAAATGGCTAGTGTGCAGAGAAGCCTGTTTGAACTGTGAGGGAGTTTGTAGCCAAGCAGCAGGTCACTGAGCACAGAGCACGGATTCCTCTTCTGCCTGTTTTGCTAAGGGAATGGTATTACCTTAATGGTATTTGTCTAAAAAGTGTGCTTGCTTCAGCATTGTATCTTGTAAGGAGGGAGCAACATTATTCTCAGCATCAGTGCAAACCTTACTCCAGCATTGATTTGTCTTCGTTTGCAGAGACCACACTTCCTGAAGAAACACTAGGTCAGCAAGGACTAATTTTTCTGGACTCTGAAGAAATTTGTAGTTAAACCACTGGTGACTGTTCCTCTAAATCCCCCAACAAACACAGTTTGGCTTAGGTCAGCTCAGAGGCTGAATCAGTGCAGAATGCCTGAACTCTGATGGAAGACTAAATATACTAATTTATTTTTATTTTTGGAGCCCTTTGCCACACTGAGGAGACCCACTGGAAGATATTTGCTGCCTCCCAAATGTTGTTTTGCCTTAGCTAGCTGTGGTGTTCCTTGAATAACTGCAGTGCATACCTCGAGGCACGTTGTGTGATAGCAAGCACAGTGTGACAGCATGACTAATGTGCATCTACAATTAAATGAAGTTCCTGAAGATTTCTTTTCTCATATGATAGTGCCAAGAGATTTCAAAAGCTTTGATGTTGACAGTTACAGTAATTGCACTGCATCCATTCTGGTGTCCTTGGTAAATTAGATTTCCTGAGTTTGCCTTAGCAGAGGTGCAGATTCATATTTTAACTTGCTGTCTGTAGTCGACTCAGTTTTGATCTACATCAATTTAAATGTTGGATGTTTTCTGACCAGATTACTTGTGTTTATATAGAGCACACTTTGTTACTGGTTCTTCACATATCTTTTTATATGATGATGATACCTGAGAATGAAGGTGATTAACGGAATAGTGTGCAAAAACTTATGAAAAAGACAACAAAAAAGCTACAGTCAGGAATTTACGTAGAAATGTATTTCTCTTTGAAATTTAGAAAGTATGACTTGCTGGTATAGTATTATTACTGTGTATTGTACAGTATTATATTTACTATGCTCAGTTCTGGCCCTTGGGGTCAGGAGGGACATTGAGGTGCTGGAGCAGGTCCAGAGAAGAGCAACGAGGCTGGTGAAGGGACTGGAGCACAAGTGGCATGAGGAGAGGCTGAGGGAGCTGGGGGTGTTCAGCCTGGAGAAGAGGAGGCTCAGGGGAGACCTCATCACCCTCTGCAACTCCCTGACAGGAGGTTGGAGTCAGGTGGGGGTTGGTCTCTTCTCCCAGGCAACCAGCAGCAGGACAAGAGGGCACAGACTCAAGCTCTGCCAGGGGAGGGTTAGGTTGGATCTTAGGAAGAGATTTTTTCCAGAGAGAGTGCTCAGGCATTGGAGTGTGCTGCCCAGGGAGGTGGTGGATTCACCATCCCTGGAGGTTTTTAAGCTGAGACTGGATGTGGCACTTAGTGCCATGGGCTAGTGACCACGGTAGGGTTGGGCTTGATGATCTTTGAGGTTGATTCTATGGTTCTATTCATGTGCTCTGTCTATTGCTTTTACACCTGACCTGCCTCTTTGTGCTGCTGGGTGGTTTCTCACAAGTCTCATTTAGACTTTGCTCTTCTCATTACCCTTGAGTCCCTGGGAAAGTTGGGACTAAAAATAAGTGGGAGGAAAAAAGGTAAAAATAGAAAATTGATTATTTCTGGTGTTTTGAAAAATACCCCAAGTTTCAAGAGCACATCCTGCTGGGTTTGAGATGCAGTGGAGTGCTGAGCATGTACAGTTGCAGCAGATGTGATTCCTCTGTGCCCTGCTGCTCTTGCAGCTGTTTGCAGCTGTGCAAAGCAAGGCCAAAATGCTGTCAGATCAGCAGTTAAGTATTTATTCTTACTTGCTTTAAGGCTGGTTTTTACAACTGATGTAGAAAGGATGAGCTTTAAAACAGGAGTCAAGATATAATGTTAGCACTCTCAATTCCCTCCTGGCATGAGATGGCATTAAGTGACCAGAGTTAAGATGAGCTTTACACTTTACAAAAATTGGAGTGATAACAGCAGGTTCAGGGCAGTGGGGATTAGTTTTCCCATGCTTGCAATAGGTTGGGATGTATTTCTGTAAATCATTTTTAAAAGGTTGACTAGGAGAAAGCAGGTGTCCTTTGGTTTAACTAGCTCTCATCAACTAATGGAACTGATTCCTGTGCAAATGCTGCTGTGCAAAGCCTTACTCAGATGGTAAGGAACTTGTGCTTTCATGGTAGAACACAAGTCTGACACAGGGAGACTGAGTTTCATCACATCTTGGCTCACCCTCTCGTATACACTCCCATTTTAATCCACTGCTGTGCTATAACATTGTTTCTGTGTGATGGGGATAAATGTGTGGTATTAATTTTTTTAGCTTCAAGCTAAATTTTGCACTGCGAACCAAGCATCTTCTTTCCTAGCCATGCAGCCTCATTGTGATAGCTGCAAACTGAGATCCTGTGGCTGATGCTATTAAGTCATATAATGTATTGCATTCTGTTGTCAAAATTTATTTTTGTTGTTGTCAATGCTTTAATATGTATAGGCAGAGTTTGAAATAATTGCTGCAATAAAAGAAGCTTATGGATGAGAAATACAGTGCCTGGTGGTTTGCAGGAAGGGAATGTGACTGAAGCATATTTATCACTTTGAAATTAAATGACTGAGATGACAAATCTTTGATTGATGCAGAAAACTGTTGTTATTTAGTTTTAAAATTGGAATTGTGGGAACATTCCTTGGACTATTTTAAGCATCACCTGTTAATGAAAAAAAACAGTAGTCAGTGAAGAATGAAATTAATTGTTAGTCTTTATTTAAGATCCAGATTAATTTCAGTAAAACCAGTCTTTATTTAAGATCCAGATTAATTTTGGTAAAACAGTGAAAAAGAAATTAATGTGAAAGCCAACGAGATAAACCTTTAGACTATGACCAGAATTTACAATCTAATTTCTGCCCTTTCCTGCAGATAAGGCATTTGGCTTCAGTTTAAGGGAATTTAGACTATCACCTGCCTTTTGAGCCCAGACATCGAGGCAGGAGGTCTCATGTCCCTCTCCTTGTGGAGCCAGAGGAGTCTCCACAGGTTGAGGGGCTGCATGGAGAATGATGTCTCCTTGTTGTGCTCTTGTTGCACAGGAGCAAAGGAGCATTTTGGGCTTTCCTTCTGCTCAACTCTGATCTGGCATTGGTCATAGATCATTGTGAAACCAGAACTTTTACATTTTTTTCCCACCCCTCGGCTGCTTTTCTCTGCTCTTTCAAGGTAGCCCCATTGGCACTGCACAGAACAGTGCCAATTCTCACTTTTGCTCAATGAACTCTAATACTGTATTAACTCTCTGTGCTCACTTGCCTTTGCTCTGCAGGTGATCCATGTCCCTATCTGGGGCCCTTGGGGCATTACAAGAGAGGAGGACGGTAGACAGAGCTGCAGTAGGTGTGGAAAAAGTACCTGGAAGTGGCATAAATCTGACTTAAAGAATTTGCTGAAGCCTGATTTGTACAATATGTCACCTCTCAGGAATGTTATGGGAAGAAATTTTCACCTTATGCTTCTGATCTCACCTGGAGCAAAGCCTTGGATGGTCAGGATTTCTCTTTGCTAGCATCAGGCACTTGGATCTTAATGCTGATACTTTGACACCTGAGCAACTCTTAATTGAGTCCAAAGGATAATGAGTGCCTGCCTGCATGATGTGGCAGTTTTAGCATCTTCTCCCTTCATGCCTTTTCTCTTCATATATCTTTATTTAATTTTAAAAACCATCACATAATCGGTGGTCCCCCAGTTATCCGTGTCTCACTTACATGATCTCATTTAAATAACAATTCCAGCACAGAGCAGGTTAATGGAAAACCTCCTTAAATGCTATATAGTGTGTGTTTGACAGTGCAGCAGTAAAGCTCCTAAAATCCTGGTTAGTCTGAGAGCTTTAAAATCCAGATATTCAGTTAGACTGACATGAATGCAAAATGTTTCCACAGTGTAGGTACAAAGGCAAAGCCTGTCTGAGTAGAGCATCATCTTTCTTGTTTTGTTTAAACTGACCACACATGTCTCTAAAGATTAACTGAGTGGTTGGGAAGAAATTAGGGTCTGGTTTTGTTAGAGGCTGTTTTTAGAAATAGCTCCCAGAAATTTTTGGAGAACAGAATCTTACGAAACTTTTAGCAAAAAGAGCAGCAATGGAGTGACAGGAAGTATTGTGGTGGTACCCAAAGTGGGTCACAGAAATGGTTTTTTGGGGGCTAGTTCTGAGGTAGTTTGGAAGTTGGAAAGATGAGATTCAGTTGAGGATCCAAGAGAGAAGATTTGCAGTTCCTTTCCTACCAGAGTCGTGTTTGCCATTCTGTTCTGTACAACGTGATGGAGCACGTGAGTCCCATGAAGAAGCACAGCAGAAGGCACTCAGGCAAATCATACTGCTGTGGAGGAAAAAATACATCTTACTTGGCTTGTCTTAAACTCTTCAGAGGGAATATTTTAATGATTGTCTATCATGAGCCCCAAACCTTTCTATAGTACTTTGGAGATTTAATTTAGGAGATCCACCAACTTGTGCAGTGCTGTTCAGGCACCATCTGGTAATAGCAGCATCTTTTCTTTCTAATAATGCCCTTTCTTCCAGGCAGTGCATCTTATTTTTGAGCAACCAGCTGCTCACTTTGGTGATTGTTAACCATTTACTGGTTTTACAATTAAAAGTGACTTCAGCTATTACTAAAATATTACTGTCCCTGTAGCAGTGATCCTGCTTTTTCAAGTGATTTTTTTAGGACTCCTGTCATTTCACAGAGAAGATGTTGTCTAATGATTTGACAGAACATGCTAATGTTTTTATCTTGGGGAAAAGAATCAACTTTTTCACACCACATCACTGATCAGCACTGACATTTTTTGTGTTTAGGCAGCCAATGCAAGAGCAGAGCTACAGTGTTGGAGTACATCTACCTGCTTTATCCCTGTGTTTGGGACTTTGTGAGCTATGGGTTTGCTACTTTGATACCTGTAAATTAAATACCAAACCAGTGTGGAACACATACCTTGCCTCTGAACATGAGAAGTGCAGAGCCTGTATAGCACCAAGCTCTTTGTGTGAGGGTTGGGGCTTGCCAAGTGGTGCAGACAGATCCATCACTTTTGCAGGGAAATAGGAGCAGATACAGGCACCTGCATCCTGCTGTTCAGCTGAGTGTGCTTGGCTCCCAGGGCAGCCTGGAGCTGGGCTGGGAGCTAAGGTCATTCTCTTGGGAACCCCACAGTTCTCCAACGTTACCGTTGATTTTTCAGATTCAGGAGTAGTTCTCATGTCTTTGCAGCTCTATGACATTTCCTCTGGATTTTAATTCATGACTGAAAAGTTAGGTTTGACCTGACAGTTATTTCCCCTTTTTACCACCACTGCCTGGGCTCCCCCTTGCTGCTTTTGCCTCCTGTGCTCTCTCAGTGAGGTGCACGGATTGTTTTGCTACAGGCAGTACTGCTGTTCTGTCACACAACTATTTGCATGGATTTCCAAGAGGTGAGAAAGTGAAATGAGGCAATATGTTGCCATAAACTTGAGCTATTGCCACTTTTATGCAGCAAAGAAAAGACCCTGAAAATAAAGACTAATGGGCTGTGCAAAGCACAGTGAAAGTCATAGAAGATGGAAATAGATTTTAAACATTTTCATGATAGTTTTTAGTCTGAGCCAAGTCTTAATCTACTGTATAGCAGACAAGGAGCTCAAGAATTAATTACCTAGTTGATAGGCATAGTTCATTAAGATGTAATTTTTAATTTTAGTGTGTATTGCACTTCATGTTGAATGTCCATTGCACGTCATAGCAAAGTTGCAGGTTGATTTGTTGTTCAGAAGAATTTAGTTGCTGCTCTGTCATCCTGACTTGACCTCAAAGTTCTCTGACAGCTTTTTGGAAGGTGAAAGTTTCCTTCACAGGAAAATGATTTCCCCCCATTTGAACCTGGGCAATTGCTGCATTTGTAAATGATAGGGCAATATTGAACTCAACTGGAGAAAAATCAGATTTTTTTTTTTAAAGGGATTGCTTTTAAATTGATAATTCCTGCAGAGTCAATATAGAAAGAACAGGACAGACTTTGGTTTTTTGGGTTCAGAAATTGCATTGTATACCAGGATGGATAAACACAGGTTACTTGGGGCAAATCTTGAAGAGAGAATAGAATTTGGATTTGATTATTGCATTTTTATAAAAGCTATGTCCTTTACCTCAAATGCCCAGTGGTGTTTTCACACTTCAGTGCAGAAAGTTTTCTAATCTAAAAAGCAATATTTTGTAAACATTTTTTTTTTGTGTTTTGTTTTTTAAGAGCAGTGACTTTCATCCTTCGAAAGTGCTATCAGCAGGACAATACTGAATATTGTTCAGACTGACCTGCAGACAGGATCCTTCTGTGTGTGACCTACATTCCTTTCCTGGTCTTCAGCACTTTATCCTTCCTCACAGGCCATGGAAAGAGCTTGAAAATAGCACAAGACATTGTGGAAACCTTTGTCCTTGTATTGATCCTGTATACTTGGCACCTTTGAGATTGTATCTCTCTTTTGAGAGGATTAACTTCTCTCCTGGTTATCTTGCTGGAACAGACCCCAAATAGGATCTGATTCCATGTCCTCTGGGATAAGCTCATGGGTGCCTAGGGCACAGCCTCCCTGTCTGCCCATTGTGTCTTGGCCTGAAATAGTGGAAAGCACAGAGAGCTTGTCCTCCCACAGCCTTGGAACTTGTGTGTGTGTGTTGGTGAGCAGAAAGCTTTTTGGCTCAAGGGAACATTCACAATTTCCCAAGCAGCATGTCAAAATATATTGTATTATGTAATTTGGTCTCCAGCTCAACCTTTTGAAATCTCTATCGTTTCTTTAGCAAAGTTCTGCAGACAATATTTTCTTTTTCTTTGTGGCTAATCTAAATGGCTTTTAGTAGGAGGTCTCTTCAGTCTCCTCTTGTAGTTGATTTTGCTGGGGAATTTAAACTCTGAAAGCTTTATTAAAGGAGTAGCTTCTAGTTAAAAAAATATATTTGTATTGCATATAACAATGGAGTTGTACTGTCTTGAATTGCTTTGCTATTGACAGTAGCAAAACTGCTATGTTTCCTGCACTTTGCTGACCAACTCCCAAAGTGCCTAAGATCATCAGAGTGTGACCCCAAACTCCCTTCATGCTCTTTAGGAGTTTGGTGCCACCCTTACAGTCTAGCCTAGCTCTGGAAATTGAAAATAAATTTAAAAAACCAGTCCTGTAAACATGTGATTTGCTTAAAAAACATGGCATTTTATAATGTTTTAGTTTTCTTTTATCCCACAAGACTTCAGAATTTTCATGTAAAGAATGAAAACTCAAATACTAATAGTGTCTATTTCACTTAAGGCATTTTTTGGTGTTTTTTTGCTTCTGTTTGTTCCATAAAAAAGCCCCTTAGATATTGTAAGGCTCAAGGTAAAAAAAGAGGAGAACTGGCAACTTTGGCATTATATGTTCCCAAAAGATCTTGAATTTTTTTGCTGCACTGTTCATTAAATCATTTATGCTGATGCTAGAAGTGCCTGTAGAAACTCTCCTGAATGAACACAATTCCTTTGCAAAAGTTGGTGTGAATGTCTGTTTGCAAATGAACAGGTAAGCAGAGTGCTGAAGGAGGCTGTGAGGCTCACATTGAGCCTAAAAGTGCTGCTGACAGGCAATGAAAATTAAAATAATAACTATGCATGTCATTAATTCATTTACATTCTGTGAATAACCAGATAAACCCAAGCAGAAATGGTAACACTGTGGGAGCAAAGAGCCCCCAGAGCAGGTTCTGGTGCCTGTGTATGATATGCAATTTTCCCCTGCCCAGTGTGGTGATGAAATCCTCCTCTGTCGTGCTCCATCCTGCATTTCCTAATGATCCAGCTGAACATCTGCTCTGTGAACACAACACTCTGATGATGCAGCTGGAACTGCCAGTGGCAGAATTGTTTCCTCTGCGACCGGAGCGTGTTTTTTCGCCCTGACTGATCTATTGTCTCTTCCACTGCTCTTCACCTCCCTCCCCGTTGCTGGACCTGATTAAAGTCACCCAGAAGAGCTGTCTGTGTGGTGGAGGAGACACATTTCTCCCCTAGGCAAGGCTGGCACTTGGTACAAGTCACACCAGGCTGTGGGTTCTGCAGCAGTGTTGGTGACAGCCGTGAAGGCTTTGCAGCTCTGCTCTCCCAAACCCCAAGCAGTGATGGCAGGACACGTGGAAAGCAGGAGAGAAATGCATTTTCATTGTAGCCTTGTGTTTTAATTCCCAGCCCAAAGGTTGCACTTGATGCAAAGCTTTGCTGCTGGATCATTTCCCTTGAGACCCAAAGGGAACTGTGAGAGAGAGGAAGGTGCACCAACATTCTGAAGAGAAAAGATTGCTGCTTGGATTGTCATGTGAGAAAATACATGGCCATGCAACTGAAATGGCTAAATATCGTGTCCCAGTGTTTTTGTGTTATTTATTACAAAGTCCAAAGTTTGTTGTGAGGAAAAACTTGTGCAGTGTGATACCTCCTCCTATGAGATTTCCTCGCTGAGAAACTGTTTAATTTCAACAGAATTCTGGTGGTATCAGGCAAAAATATTTTTCCTGGGTGTAAAAAATGCATCAATAATAGTTTTCAGGTATCATTTTCTCAGATAACTGGGAAAAAGACTTTTTATTTTTGACAGGAGATGGTGCTTTTTTTAATGACTGGCTCTGGTAGGTGTGGATTATTACAGGTAAATAGAGGCTAGGATGTGAACAACCTCAGGTGCTGGTAAGATGATCCAAGTTTAAATCCTACAGGACAGAATTTTGAGTTTGGAAGGTCAAGATTTAATTCAGGCAAAGTTTGAGCAGAAGCAAATGTGAGAATCTCTTTATTGAACTGCTGTAAACTTTTCCCACCAAAAGACGTTGGTACTGAGATATCTGTGAAGAACTGGATTTAGTTTGCTGCTTTCTTTACCTTTGCTTTTTACATCCAGTTAGTGCAATCCCAAGGAAGTTTCCTCCATCTCTTCATCATCCTTTCCTGCTGTGGTAGCTGTGGGTTTGGTAGCTGCCAAAGCCACGAGTTCTCCCTTCCAGTGCTTGGCTGAGCCTGGTGATCCTCTGGGCAGATCCCTCTGAGGGGGAACACAAAGTGTGTGTGAACCAGGGCTCAGGGCATGTGTCTGGAGCTTGGCTTGTTGACAGAGGTTAAATGTTCCACAAATGGTGTGGAAGTAAGCTGCAAATGTCTGTGGAATGATGCCAAAAGGGAGACATATGGGATACATAGGTTGTGATGTAAGAATTTCATCAATGTACAACTTGGAATGACATATCATGAAAGCATATTTTTTGCTGTGCTGCACAGTGAGCAAAAATTTTGAGATGCTCCATAGCTATTTTTATAACTGCTTTGCTGAGTCTTTGTCTCTCTCACTGGTAGTGTATTTCATATCCTTCAGCTAATGAAATCTGTATTCCTTGTGCCATTTTTCCAATTGTAAAATCTGAAGGAATAAAAGCAAAAGATAATTTTAGGAAACTCTGAAGTGGTGCTATCATCATACTGTGTAGGCTTAATGTTCTTCAACAGAAGTAAATTGCATAACCCTGTGAGTTGGGTGGTGCATTTTTTCACTGGTGTAGCAGAGACTCTTTTTCTGTTTTGTTTTCTTGTTGTATCCTGTATCAGTCACGTCTGACCTTTGCTCACTCAATCTCTCCTGGTAAAATAATAATAAACAGGGAACATCATACCTGTGAGAAGGGGAAAAATATGCATTTCTTTGTGTATTAAGTGGCATTGTTTTTAAGAGGAGCTGCAGCCCTAGGATGGTGCTATCTAGTACTGGGTATAGTGGGGTAAAGTGGTAAATGGCTTCTCTTAGCAATACTTACCTTGTAAGTAGGTTGTTGTTTTTATAGAATCAGAGAATCATTAAGATTGGAAAAGACCTCCAAGGTCAAACCTTTGACCAAACACCACCATGCCAAAGAAACCATAACACTAAGTGTCAAGTTGAGTAATTTCTTGAACACTTCCAGGGATAGTGACTCCACCACCCCCTGGGCAGTGTGTTTTGATGCTTAACCAGTGAAGAAATTCTTTCAAATATCCAACCTGAACCTCCCCTGGAACTCTTTAAGGGTTTTAGGATTGTTGGAGGTGGTGGTTGGTCAACAGCCTGAAATAGGAAAGAATAACAGATAATCTTGAGGCATGAATAACAGCTACTGGTATGTATAAGCAATGGCTCAGTGCACAATGCACACTGGGTGGAGTTCTCACTGCAACTTTCATGGTGATTTGAATTGATTGTCTTCTCCTTCATCAAGTGTGTTCAGCTGTTGAGAGATGTCAAAGAGAAATATTTTCCCATCTGCCTTTTTTCCATGATACAGTCTTGGTTTGCCCAGTTTTTGATAGGCATCTGTAGTGGCTGATAGTATCCTAACCATTCTCAAGTGAAAGAGTATGTACTTCAGTTTAAACTCCATGGGCTGTGAAGGTAATCTTGCCTCTTGTAAGCTGTGTCCAGTTACTAAAGAGAACTGGACATTATGAATTATGGCAGAAGTTTGAAATAGATGCTGATATTCCATATTTTTCCATAGAATCAAAGAAAATTTGCTGCAGTGGAATATCAGTATCGCACATAGGTTGCAGAATATTGCATAACTTTTTTAAAGCTTCACTAGCTCAAGAGCTTTACTTCATTAATGGACATAAACAGAGAAATTGGCAGTTGGTATGGAATGGAAGGAACAAGAACTGAAGGACTAGAGCTAGGCAGTGGTTAGAGGATATTTTTGTTCAGTGTTTTACCTTCTTTGCAATAGTTGAGCTTTTCTTCTTGTCAAGATGTGGTAACATCAATTCAATGCTTTTATCAGGTTGATGTCTCTCTGCTCATAATCATTCTCATTAAACTGATGTGTGAAGAAATACATGAGGAATGGTGCAGATTGTGTGTGGATAGATGTTGACAGATTTTGCTATTTTAGAAAACAAGAAAACACTGACTTCTTTAATTCCCCTTTAGGACTTGTGCTAGACTAGTGCTAGGACTAAGTGCTAGAAGAAATGCTCTGTGAAAGTTTTGCATTCACTTTTCAGCATGCCCTTTCAGTTCTGAGGTGAAATAAGGTGGTTAGAGGTGTAACAGATCAGGTAATGATGATTTCATTAGCATAGGTGACCTTACAGAAGTTTAAGATTCAGGTTGCCTAAGGCCTGATCCCTCAAAGCACATCATCTAGTTCTTAATTTCAAGTACATGTTTGAATCCATTCTAGTTGAGCAAAGTACATGTTGTCTTCTTTCCTACCTTCTGTTAAAAAGCTGCCAGAGTGTAAGAGGGAAGGAAGAGGCCCCAAAACACAGTGTAGAACACAGTGTGCCTTCCAGCATAGGGTGGAGCATGTAGAAAATCAGAAACCAGGCCACACCAGGCACTTGGGTCTCTGTGCCCCCAGTGACACAGCAGGAGCTGTGGCCCAAATATCAAAGCATTGCTTCTGTGCTGCAAATCTCTCCTGGTGGGTCAGGGTTCCTGGTGCACTCTGCAACCTCCTGTCCAGCCCATAGACCTTCTGGTGGAGCTTCATGAAGGTGGATTGGGCTCCCCTTGGTCTGCTTATCTCTCATTGCCATAGGTAGCCCTGTGTCCACTTACCTCTGCTAGTCCCCAAATGGCTAGTGTGTAAGTTAGCCTGAGTTAGGTGAAATGTTTGGTTGCTAGGAGGGCAAAGCTCTGTTCTATTGCCCATCCCAGAACTGCTTTCCTAAAACAAGTTGCTTCTGGAGTCTATATTCATGCTTGCAATTCAGTGGAGGAGATGATAATGGCCATTCTTCACCATGGCAAAATAAAGCTCTTGAATACTTGGATCAGTTGTTGGCTTGGGGGTATTTTGGGTTGTTTTGGGGAGTTTTTGCTTGTTTTTTTGGGTGCAGGTAGGTTTTGTTTTGTTTGTTTTCAGGGGTTTTTTGTTTGTTTGGGTTTTTTGAGAGAAAATGCCATGTTGAGCATAATTCCAGCACGTTCTTGTTGAATGCACACAGGAACCTGAAGGAGCTAGTCTAATCCTCTGCTTTGGCCTGTGCATATGGATGATGGGCGGTGTAGAAACTTAGGAAGAAATAAACTTACAGGAAGAAACTTAGCTTTAAATAAGTGCAACGTGACCCATTTTCCTCTCTTGAGCTGCAGTGTCTTCTGCTGCTGGCTCCTGTCTGTGTGGGCTGATCCCATTTGGTGCTCTTGGCTCTGCTGACCTTTGGCTTCGTGGGTGGCTGGAACTGATGTCCAGCCCATTTTTTGTGTCTCGAGATCTGCCCCTGCTTGCTCTTCCACACCATTATGCTGAGTTATTCATAGGGATATGGAGGAGGTTGGCATCCTCTGAGTCTGATTCAGATGCTCTTCAGCTGGAGGGCAGGAACTAGCTCTTTATTGTGCCTCTGTTTAGCTATGTAAGGGGACACAGCTTGGCATGGCAGCAAGTGCCAGGACTGAGTTTTGATCTATTGTCTTGACATGAGAAAGGGAGGAAATACCCCCCACCTTAAATTTTACTCTTGAGTGAATCTAAATCTTTAAATTAGTACAAATGTGAGATTTCCCATGCTGTGATTTTAGAATAACTGTAATCATTTTAAGAAAACAAAGCCTAGGAACATTGTGGTGTTGAATGTAGAGTAAACTGGTGTTTGAAACGCTGTTTTGTACATCTGCACAGATCAAAAAAAGGAGTTCAATTTCCTAATTTGTTTTGGATCTTGCCCCCCTCTCCTCATGTTCAGCCCTGTTTTATTTTCTGCCTTTTGTGGCTATAATTGCATGTGCTGTTAGAGTTGGCAGGATGAGCACCTCCAGATGCATCCTACAGGAACGTGGCCAACGCTGACTCCGTTCCCATGTCACAATGCATGCCAAGTCAGTGAAGCTTGGTTGTCAAAACCTATACCCTTTCTGCACTGCTTCTAAACCCATCTTCTCACGGGGTATTTTGACACAGGGTGACTGATGATAACCTCAAGAACTGTCCCAGGCTTAGGAATGACTCTTTTAGCGTGTTGAAACAGCCCTGTTAAAAGTAGCATTTTGAAACAGTACAGCCTAGGCAGCTTTTATTATTCTTCTGTCAGGTGAAAAGAGTTGAGGAGTTTACAGTCTGTCAGGTTGTACCTTTCACTGGGTCTTGTTCTTTTTTTTTCCCCCCCTAAACTTTCTCTCAATTTTTATGCCCTTTGAATGAAAAAACAAAGTTCACTTATTTTACTAAGGATAATGGATTTTGTGTTGTGATTCGTTGCAACAAGACAACTCCTCTTCCTTTTGGGGAAGAATATACTATATTACTTAATATTAATTTTTACTAAAATAAATGTATCCAATATATTAAATGCTATCATTAAATATTAATATCTATTTCTTATTTTGCAGGTATCAGGCAACAGCAATGTTGCCCC
>NW_008674093.1:58373-70500 GCF_000695815.1 Acanthisitta chloris | reverse complement strand
TATACTATCACCAACACGGCCTTCCGCAGAAACTAAGACTTCCTCAGTAGCTGATATTTCAATGGGACAGACTCTGGAGAATGCAGACTTGCTTCAGATGATAAAAACAACACTGACTGGCACACGGATCAGGACTTTGGACCAAATGCACTTGTCATCCAGCCTTTATCAAGGCAGTGGGAACAGTGCATCCCAGGACCCTGCTGAAGTTTCAGCCGAGTCTCCTCTGAGGTCATCCTCTCAAGATGCAGATGAAACAGCTGCTGTATCAGGTTTGCCTCAACTTGGTATGTTTGCCACATTGTCCACTACCCCATCAGTGACACATTTGAGTAGAGCTGTGCCATTTCAGCTGATACCATTAGAAACACCCTCCATTTCTAAAGAGCACATGAGGATCAGACATGCTTCCTACTGTTCCATCACCATCATTCTCCTCATTGGTAATTCAGTCATCTCATGCCATTAACTTTTCTAAACCAGCTGTACTGCCCATCAAAGTGCCTTTGTCTGCAGATCCTGACGGTTTCTTCAACACAGACTCAGCCAGCTCACAGGTTAGTGAAAGCAAAAATAGTCCTCTAAGCACAGCACATTCCAGTATGGAGAATCACAGAAAGGGTGCTGAGTTGTTCACAGGGGCCATGGCTTTGGGTCTCATTGGTTTGACAGCAGTGCATTTCACAGCACTCGTGGGAAAAGGGTCTCCTTCAGAAAGGACCTCTTTTTCACCTGTATACTCTTGAGTCAAAAATGCATCAGTCTCCCCTGACAGTAACTTTCAGAAGCCTGTCATGGTTCCCTAATGACAGTATGTATAATGTATCTTCTGCTGGAGTAAAACCAAACACTAACCCATTTAGAGCAGCACTGACTGACAGAAATAGTGATATCACTCCTCTGTCATCATCAGTTTTTCAGGATAAAGCAGAGGTTCCTACATCAGTCTTCCATCCTGTGGGTACTCCACATGTAATACTGCAAATGAGTCATCCTCAGTCTTTCACAGCACTGACTGATTGCACTACAGGTTCTACCCATGCACCTTTCATGTCCTCAGCTTCCCAGAGCCTGGCTGAGGTCGCCAGCTCAACAGAGAGCACATCTTCCCTTTCATTGCCAATATCACTTATTCCAGACACAAAGCACGCTCGCAGTGCAGTGCTGCCAGTGTGAACATTCAGAAGCAAAACAGATTTTCTCTTTAAAAATGCAACACACTCCTCTCCAACAAGCCCAAGGTCTCCCTTGCTAACTGAGACAAATGAGGCATGTACTAGGATAGCACACGCAAACAGTCCCAGGGTGGCAGAAGCCAACCAGGATACATTGCAAATCCCTTTGCCTCGTACCTCACAGCACTCTGTGGTGGCTCTGAATCAGATTTTTTGCAGAAGATCTGACGGATGGAACTTACCAGGCAAACAGCATTCAACTGTCAACTGCTTCTGCTCTCACCATTTCTGGTGGCTTTCCTGTGGCAAGAACAGCTCAACATCCTTTTGCAAGAGGAGTGACAGTAAAGATGTCCATGAACTTTAATGCTAATAATGTTCTGCCTTATGGATCTCAGCTTTCCAAGGTTTTTCCAGATATCCAAATCAGTACACTACCCATAGGATCAAGGATACTAGGCAGTGTTTTGGAAATGGCCATGATTAGTCTTGATCTAGCTGCAGTGCCATTGATGACTTCCATTACAGGTGATTCAAACCCCCAAACCTGCTATCAAATACATTTTTGGGACTGCACATCATCTACCTGGAGGTGCAGAAAGTCTGGATGTAACTGTAAATGAAGACAGAAAAATGAGAGTACCTGTTGTTGTGACTCCACATGGAGAATATTCACCTCCCAGAGCTTTCAATCACTTAACCTCTGATCAGACTTTGCATTCAGTTGATAAAAAGCCTCTTGCCTCTGTCATGACTTCAGCATGGGGTATGCTGCCATTGCTTGTTTCCATGACAACAGTGTTGGACAGCCACAGTTTCAGCTTTTCCAGGATTTCAAATGTGGACTCTGCAAGCAATTTAGATCCTGTCAGCTCTCCTGAAGTTGTAGGTTCAGCTTCTATGTGGACCAATAAAGCATTGCTCTCTTCAGGCAGCATTAGTATTCCTTCGGTAAAGACTTCAGTCAAAATGGCAATAAGAGAAGTTCCTCCAAGTACTTTTCCATTGGAAGCAGAGTACTGTGCACCATACTTGGTAGTTTCAAGTCTGCAAAGCAAAATTAATACAAATAAGCAGCCACTCTTCTCCACCCCTTCAGCAAACTACACCTATGCATACTGTAATCAAAACCTTTCAGATTCACCCTTTGCTGAAAAGAATAGTTTTTCAGAATTTGATGTAGATGCATTTGCACTGAAAACATCTCCTGTTCAGAATTCATCCCTTGCTATGGCATTGACTGCCTGACCCCCCTGCAAAAAAAGCATGGAAACATGGCTGGAAACACTGCTAATTTCTTCAGTGGTGGAGATGTTCATATCAGGATAGGTGATGAAGCACCTCTTCATTTACATGTACCTTCTGTTAATGCCACAGGTGCTCTTCCTAGCACTCTGGAATCCCAAACAACGGATGCTGGAGAGATTACTGACAGAAACCTTAGGCACAGCACTGGTGTTGGCTTTTCAGCTCACTGGCAACTTGACTCTTTCAGCCACCAACAAAAGCAGTGTCATTCTCAGCACTCTGCCAGCCCAGTCCCCCTCTCCTGTAACGGAGCCTTCTGGCTCAGCTCTCTTGCAAAGTTTTATTTCAGAAGACATTGCTTCTGGAAATTGGCCAGAATTTGCAGACAACCAATTAGAGTCCTCTGGTTATTTGGTTATGGCTGGTAAAACTCCAGTTGTGTGGAGGAGTGGGACACAAGTACTACAAGACATAGTCTAGTTCCCAGTAATATAAAGCTCCCAAGGGCATCCCATTGCAAACCCCAACCACCAGTGCTCTGCAGTCAGTCATCATAACTTCTGTCCATGCATCACCAACACAGCTAGAGTTTCCTTTTTTTTCAACAACCAACTCTACCCATTCTGTCCTTACAGTGTTATCTGGAGTATCTTCTGGTGCAATACCTACAGTAGGAACTTCAGAAGCAAAACCACTAACAAGAAAATCATCTCCAGCTTCACCAGTGCCAGCTTCTTCCTTCTTTTCTCTAGGCACTGAAAACACACCTTTGCCATCCGTGATGGCTTTAGGCACACCGATACTGACGCTAACGAAAAATAACAGTGCCACAAAATTGACATCAGATCTAAGCTCAGTAGGAACCCATGCAGATCTTCCTCTTGCAACAAGAAACACGACTGCATCACCTGTGGACATGACAGCTATGCTCATAACCCCTAAAAGCAGCACAGTCACAGCTTCCACACCTGCACCCACAACCCATGAACCAAGGCAGATAGAAACAACAGTCACTCACACCCAGAAGTTCCCAAGCTCAGACATCACCAAAATATCAACCCCATACCCACTGACATTTACAGCAGCTTTGACATCTATTACAGCATCAGCGAAAACAACTAGGCTTCCCCCTACTGCTCCTCTCGAAACCACAGCAGCAGCCGCTTTCGCTAACATGACAGCAGCTCCTCCCCTGGACTGCCGGCTCTCCGCCCACCTCATGGTCAAAACAGGTACGTGGGGCACTGCTTTTGCTGCGAGGAGCTTGTGTGGCTGTGAGGAGTGAGAAATACACTCCAGTGTCAAAGAACGTGGGGGCATTAGAATGGGGATAAGGCTGCTGCGCTGGCCAACTAGATGGATCAAAGCAGAGTTGTTAGATAGGAATGACATTGGCCTTACTCATGGCTTGGATTTTACAATGGATGTGTCAAATGAGGTAGTGAGATCAGGTGCTCTGAAGTTCAGTGGGTCACTGCAGGGATCTAGCAGAACCAGCTGGTGTGGAGGGACAACCCTGTAAGACAACATGATGGTTTGGTCTCTGTTTTGCATTAAGTAGTCTGTGTCACTGAAGAAGATAGTGTAGTAACCTCCCTCAGTCTTCAGCCCTGTTTATGCACAAACACCTAATTCTGTTTTAATATGAACACTTAATTCTGTCATCAAAGATTCATTTGAAAATAATGTTTAATATTTAGAGTTGCCCACTTAAAAATGGGAGGATTTTGAGTTTTCTGTGTGAGGAGTGCCACTTCTGGCTCTAACTCCTTTTTGATGGGCAGCTTTTCCTTAGCTGTAAGAACTCTAAACTAAAGGGGGCTGGAGACATCCATTGCCCAGATTTCACATGGACTTCTTATGGTAGCATGGTGCTGCACTGGAAGATGTGTGTATCTGGAAGATCTCAGCAAGGATGAATAGCTACAGAAAAAGGTTTATGGCCTTGTATAGACTGCATGATACCAGGTTCAATGAAATAAGCAGCTTTTGGACCTAATGTGTGTTTGTTAGCTGCTAAATATCTACATCCATAGTGTGATGAGTACTACTATTTCAGAAGATAGGAGTAGCTTGTATACAGTATATGATTGAAAGTACTCAAGTGCAGCTCTAAAGCTCTTTCTGCAAATTATAAGAGAAAAAGAAGGTAGTGATGAGTTTAATAAAGAAAGTGTACAGCTGCTTCCTAAAGGGAAAATAATTCTAGCAGTGGAGTAACGCATTTCTTTACCTCTGGCCATGAAGATGTGAAGCCTGCCTGTGCAGCACTAGCTCAGTCCCCTGGGAATGCTGCTCCAGTCTGTCTACAGGCAACTGAGTGGCTCATACCTCACTTGGAAAGGCAGCAAGGCAAAGACTTGTTGCTAAAGAAATTGCTTTTGTTAAGCCTCACTCTGGAAACAATGGGCTATTGCCATGGGATGAATAGGGGACTTGGATGCTGCTGAGCCCCTGCAGTTGTGTCTTTGGAGCTGGTGCTAATCCTGACTGCTTTGATGATCCCTGCACAGCCAGCCCAATGTAAAAGAATTAAACAAAGCCAACAGGAGCGTGCTGGTGTCTCAAACCACTGTGTGGTTTCTGTTGCTCCACAGTTCTGTTTCTGAACACCAGGAGGATGATGATCAGCAGTGCCTTCAGGGATAGTGTGAGAAGAGGGCTCAACCAAGTGCTGAGACAAGCGTTCCACCAAAACGTCAGCGCTCAGGTAAGCATGCCTGGCTTGCCTGCACCAGCTCACTGAAACATGTCCCCCAGCGAAAAAATCCCAGCTGGCTGCAGCTCCAGTGTTGTCTCTGGATGCAGGAAACCTCTTGGAAGGGTGCACTGAGCTTTTCCTATGGAATTCAGGCACAGGTGGCACCTGCTCTGGTCACTAAAAATATAAGGATTGCTTCAAAGCTTTTACCAATTTATTTGATGAGGAAGGAGAGAGAAATGCAAATTTTTCTTAGTGTGTTTTGGGAAATGACTACTCCCTGAAGTCCCCCTGCAGCTCAGGAGTGACTTCTGCTCATGGACAGCTGAGTGCTTCTGTGCTCAGCCTGCATCAATGGCAAGAGCATGGCAGGTAAATGGGATGTCACTGCTGCCAGTCCACTCCCTGGTTTGAAAACCCGGTTGCCTGACAAGTGCAATTCCACAGGGGCAAAAATCCCAAGCAGGGAGAAAGCACATTTTATTGGAAATAAATGGAGGGGGATATGGTCATCACTTTGGAGCTAAATTGCATGAACCTCTGCATTGCTGTGTGTGAGAGCAGGCTCAGATGGGCTGCTGGGGCACTGTTCTCTGGGACACAGAATCCCCTGTGCACTTGGGCAGGGGTTTGTGTTGAGGCCAAGGCTGTTTTGAGTTATACTCACCAAGTCTCTGGGAAGGGAAAAAAGTAATTTTGCTCAAAATGGAGGGCATGAAGTTGACTTTGGTCCCCATGATTTATTGCTGCAAGCGTGGACAATGTTAGTTGGTTTGGGAATTGTGTGTTCCTGAGTCTTGGCAGCATCAATAAAAACTGTCAGGTTTAGTCACTTACCTTTTTGTAAGCTTGAGAGGAGCTGTTGCCTTCTAAAAGAGGAAACCAGCTAAAAGTTGGTGAGGAGGACCAATTTCAGGCATAAAGCTTTTTGGAAGATACAGAATTTTGAGGTAAAACAACTCATGTTTTGGCTCACAGTGTGCTCACGGTTGTCGTTTGTCATTTCCACTCATATAAGTCCAGTATAGGAGAACAGTGGAGAAGAGACAGCTCAATCCTATGTTGAAAACTTTTGTCTTTCAAAAATCTGTCTCCAAGCCTCCTATGAGAGACATGCACAAAGTCAGTGAACTTCAGGCATGAAGTAGGAGCTGGAAGTTCTCTGGATTCTCTGTATTTTCACATGCCTAAGTGAAGTGTCCCAGTATCTGTACATGAGCAAAGCCTCAGCCTAAACCTGAGGTATGTCAGCTGTGGTAGGATGAAGCTGCACTGCCTCAATTCAGAGCACATGCTGCGTGGGCTGAGTTTGGAGCATTCTGAGCAGTTCTGCTAATACCATGACTGATATGACACTAAGTGATCCCGTAGGGTTTGTAGGGGGTTACAGGATAAAAACCCCTCAAGGGAGCCCATGCAGGGTGTGAAGTCCCATCAAACAGTGATCAAATGGCAAACAGTACAGTAACAAAATGCTTCCCTGTGTGTTTCAGGTTGAAATCCTAGAGCAGTCAAGTAACCTAACAGTTGGTTACTATGTGACGTGGGGGAGACTGGTTTTCATACCAGCTGCTGTAATTGAAAGGCTCCTTGCCTATGGCATTGGCAATGCTACGATAGACTTAAAGCAGCACGTGCCACACCTCCAGGCTGTGGTAGCCCTGGCCTTGCCATGGAAACCTCTTCCAGCCTACTACTTCCAGCTGAAAACAGGTGAGTGATGTCCTGCCACCTGTGCCTGGGGTGGGGTCAGTGCCCAGGGGTGATCCAGCCTCAGCCCCTGCTCTCCAGGGCAGTGATGTGGCAGCAGGATGAGCTCTGCTTTGGTTTTAGCTGTTGATGTTCCCAGCAGGAGCAGGACAGGCAGTGTGGGCATTGCTGCCCTTCCTGGTGCTCTGCTGTCAGCACCACTGGCTCTGTACTGAAGTGGCATTGCATTAGGGATGAGCCACACCAATGTGCTTGACTAAGACTTGGCAATGGTTATCAGGCTTTAATTGATGGGTTGTGCAGTAACCTGTTTGTTTCTTCTGGGGACAATCAGCTGAGAAACACAACTATATTATATATATACACAGAGATGAGCATGACTATATTTTACCTATATATGTACACACACATTTTGTTCTGTCTGGACCCATTGAATCTGACCTAGGTCCCAGTTGTCCATCCAAGTTTGCTGTTTAACCTCTCTGCACTGTAGCAAGCATCAGTGTAGAGCAGTTGCAGTGTAGGACAAGTTATGAAGGGGCAGAGAGAGTGCTGTAAAGCAACATATATTACATTATAAAAAGATTTCTTACGTGCGTGCTTACACATTTATATACACACGTTGCAATTAACCAGTTAAGTAAATTTTTCCTAGCACAAACAGGATGAGAATCAATATTATGACTGATTGTGGTTTGCAAGAGCAAATGACCCCCAAGATTTAAGACTAACTTCTGTTTTAGAGTGATTTCACTTACTGCCCAGCTCTGAGTAAGTAAATGCACTCATATATCACTGCACAAACAATCTCCATTTGTTTGTGGAGAGTATCAGCTCTAATCATGCAACTTAAT
This sequence comes from Acanthisitta chloris, assembly GCF_000695815.1. Classification (NCBI taxonomy): domain Eukaryota; kingdom Metazoa; phylum Chordata; class Aves; order Passeriformes; family Acanthisittidae; genus Acanthisitta; species Acanthisitta chloris. Next base: position 62,812 of record NW_008674093.1, on the reverse strand, counting down.
TCCTACATTTTGTCTTAATTAAGACTAGTTTAGTGCAGTGCCTGAATGACATCAACTGATCTTATGTGGCATTATTTTCACCTGTTTAATTTGTAAATTGATCGTTTTGCTGTTGGTATTACAGGATTTATGGAACTGAGAATACTTTGTCCACATGCTAATACATTCCTTTTCCAGAGCTGCAGTTTGTGGGTCAAACAGACAATATTCAGTCGTGTAAATTTGTTCAGACCATGGAACAGAGGCTACAGAGAGCATTTCAGGATGCTGAAAGAAAGGTCCTAAACACCAGCAACAACTTAACAGTTCAGGTACAGCATTGAATGCTTTGCCAGTGCTTGTTGCCAAACTCTCTGGGCTATTCTTTGCCATGTGTGTGTTTTTATTTCCACATGCTAACCATGTTGAAGTAAGTTTATGCTTTCATCTGAAATAAGATTTTTTTGCCTGTTGCAGGAAAATGTATACATGCATGATTTGTAAGGGCTGTGACATTTAATGAATTTGAGTTTTGCTGTTTGCAGTTAAACCATATAGATGACATTCAAACAAAACCACATATATAAACATACTCTTCCAAATGTCTATTTTTTACTGAATATGTTATTCTGACACATTAGTTGCTTTCAGTGGGGCTATTCAGGTATAAAGATGGTGACAGGCATAAGTGTTTGTGAGGTCTGAACTAATGGAATATCTTCATAGAATTAACCAGGTTGGTTGAAACAAGTAAAGTTTCACACAATCATGTTGAATGAGGTGTATCTAATCCATTGTTCAAGTCAACATTTCCCCAGTTTGTTTGCACTGGCTTGGTTGGGTTTGTTTGGTTTTTTTAAACTACTTTTCTAACTGAGCTGAAACACAGCAACACATTGTTTTTACCCGTTTCAGATTCTGAACACCTCCAACGTCTCCCAAGCTGTCACTCTGTTTTACGTAGTGAACAATCGAAGCACAACTCTAAATGGCACTATTTCCAGCAACCTTCTTAATCAGCTGTCAGCTGAGCTGGTGGGTTTCTACCTCACCTACCCACCTCTCACCATTGCTGAATGTAAGTATGGACTTCCCAGCACACAAGCTCCTTAAGCTTAGCCAGCACTGGGCTTTTTTTTTTTGCTCCAGTGGCTGTGCTGGGATAACACTTTGAGTGTTGCCTGGGGACTGAGTGAGCTCTAGCTCTGCTTCTTTGTTTAAAGAATTGTTGGTGTGTCTGTTGAACTTCATCCTCAGTTTAAACAGTGATCCAAGTGCTTTGGCATCAATAGTTTGCTTGGATTCCAGTTTTCACAAAGAATCAGAGGTAAAGAGAGCTGAAGACAGTTGTGTGTCTGGGTAGCCTGTGTGGCATGTATGCTCTCTGACTCTGTGTGCTAATTCCCTTAAAATGATTAAAGGGACAAGACATTTGATTATGGGGATTTCTGTTTAATCTGCTTGTTAATGTGATGTGTGAAATTGAGCTCACTGCAGAGACAGGTTATCTGTTCCCTGGAGATCAGTGTTCACTGGAAGTGGGAAGAGACAGGGACATGCTGGGTACATCCATGCATGGTAATGGAGTGGGCAAAGAAGGACAGATTTCAGCTGATCTCACTGTGTGTAAATCTTCATGAGATGCTTGTTAGAGCTGAAATACTGTGCTCAAGTACCAGTAAAGAGCTGGTTAAGCTTCTGGTAGCTATCAAACCCACTGATAAGGCTAAACCAGTGATGGAGTGGTTTGTAATTTTTCATTTCACAAGCATTGAAATAATTGGGTACATAAGATTATAACCAAACTTGTCTTTATGATCTGAACACAGAACTGAGTGAATTTGTATCTTTAGGTAAAGTTATTTAAGGTTCTTGTTCATTTTCTGATTCTAAGAAAAAGTAGAAGCAGACTGTAGGAAAGTGAGCACTGGGGAACACACAAATCTTACCTTTTTTGTCCATACATTTGGTTTGCAAAGAGCCCAACAGCAGAGAAATTACCTTGTGCAGTTTTTCATCAGTGACTTGCATGATGAGCTGTCTGGGGGGTAAGTGGTTCCCCTCCCCTGTGAGGCAGTCAGGAATCCCAGCTCACTATGGTGACTGTGCAAATCTTTGGAAAAGGAGGTGTGTATGTTATTCTTGAGGCATTACCCATCGAATTATGATATTTGCAAACAAGTAGGTGAAACTGCCCAGCAATGATCTCTTGCACTGAGTTGCTGCACTTTTGAATCAGAGTTTCCCTAACAGAGTGAGAGACACATCTTGAGGTAGGCTTATATTTTTGGAAACTCTCCTCAGGCAAGGGGAGGTGGAGAGGATGTTGACAAAGGGTACACTCAGGGGCCTAAGAAGGGATGTATCCCATTCCTCATCAGACAGGAACGATGAGGAATTCCTCTTCATGGCTGGTGGACAGGCTGTTGAGTGCCCAGTGTGTGGGACTTGTTTTCACAGGGCATCCTGGAGCACAAGGAGAAAGCCTGAGGAAGTTTGGATGATGGCTGTGCTCAGTTCAGGTGTTTGGCCTCCAAAATAGTCCTGTTGCACAGGAGGAGGATTATGGTGCTTCTCACAAAGGCAATGCAGACTCATGGCTTGGTAGTTAGGGGCTGTGAGAGCTGTTTGTCACACAGCAAGAGCCTCGTGTGGTACTGCAGCTCTCTGTTGATCCCCACACATGATGAACAGACCTGATAGTCTTTAGCTAGTGTTCCTTTAACAACTAATGGCTTATATTTCATTTTGGAGTTCTTGGGTTTATTCCCAGTGCAACAGCTGTACTGCAAACTCATGAACTTAATGCACAAGTGGTATTTATGGCTCCAGACTGATAGTGTGTCTGGAAAATGTTTCCTTTGAAGAGCCTTTGATGCTTATTCATGTGGCAGTGTAGTTGTTTCAGTTTATCAAACAAATATTGAGGTTGTTTTCAGAGCATGTTTTTCCCACTAGGCTCCGGTGGCTCCTCCAGAGCCTTTGCAGTCTGTCATGGAATTGCAGAGCTCAGGGCACACTGTGAAATCCTCCTCAAAAGCAGTTTGTGTGTGTAATCAGATCCTTTACAATGTTTACTATTTCAAGCCACTTTGGGGTTTAAAAATCAAGGTAACTTAATAGCAGCATATCAACGTGCAAAGCATGGATATTTCTGAATGAAGCTCCCAGCATTAATCTATTGAAAAAAAAATGCTGCTCCGTAGCATGAATTAGCAGCATATTGAATTTTACAGCCTGGTGCACTATGGAGATGGAGGAGCTAACAAAAGGCATCAAAACAGCAGATACCAGTTTCTCACAGATGTAAACACATATGGTAGTAACGCCTTAAACAGTGCAGAGTGAGAGAGTGAGAGCTCCACACTCCAAGGTGTGTGCACAGCTTTGTTAGTCTGGTTTGTAATTCATGTGGTTTATTTTAATATTATTTTAGGTTAAAATCGTGGTCTGGGTTACGTGAGGATTAGTCACAAAATCCTCATGGAATCTCATCCTGGTTTTTTGCAGGGGAGAAAGCAGCAGGCATGTATACAACATGAACACACACTTATTACCTATTATTCTTGGTACTAAGCAGTCCTGGGCTTTGCCCCAGATGATGGCACCAAGCAATATTTTGGCAACAGGAGATACACATTCTACTCTGTACAGCAGCACTTCTCCTGTTTGCACCTGAAGTGGTTTTTCAGACAGAAGAGAAATTGTAACCCTAAAAATTGTGTCTCTAGATGTCCTCTCAGGCTATAATTCAATTTTATCTATCACTATCTGGTTAACCAATTTTGGGGCATACGATGTGTAGGATGTTGAAATATTATGACATAATTTCAACTTTTATTTTAAAAGCTTTGGAGTATCCAAACCTTGATGTCTCAGAGTCAACGAGAGACTACTGGGTGATAACAGGTACTGTTTAATCTCCTTCCCTTCCTCCATGTATGTCAGGTAATAACTTTGTGTGCTCATTTATACAAACACATTGGTGCAGTAATTTTACACAAAAATAAGTGGCTGCCCACTGGACCTGCCTGTTGCATTCAACTGGACAAATGTATTTACAGTCACTCTGGGGCATGACTGATTTGTCACCTCGAGCACAGATGTCTCCTGCATCTAACACCCACATCAGAATTCAGGGTACTTTGGTCTAAGCCCTTCTGAGAACAGCATTATCTTCTCAGAGTTTTGAAACATTTTTTTTTCCCTTTCCCCTGGGACTTGAATTTAAATCTGAAATCAAAAGAAACTCACAGATCTAACCCAGGAAGAAAGGTGAGCTGTTAAACCAAGAAGTTTGTTATGATTTTCTCACTGAGTCTGGGCATTTTTGCCTCTTTCACCTGAAGCATTAAACACATGATGCTCTTAGGCTCATGTGTTTAATGCTTCAAAATATTTGTTTAATCAGGTAATTTTACTGGTATCACATTCTCTTTCACAATCATGTTGACTTCAGA
>NW_008674093.1:43424-58346 GCF_000695815.1 Acanthisitta chloris | reverse complement strand
CCAGACATTGTGAGTGAATAGATGCCAAAGCCTTTCTAATTTGTCTGTCTGTACCTGGAATTGTTTAATGCTCAGGAGAGGAAGAAAAAAAGGAGTTTGATGTGAAATGGATTTGGTGCCTGTTCTATCTATCTATTAATAATTTTGAGACAAAAAGTAGGTTTATGCAGAGATGATGATCCTCTGAAGGGAGTGGTACAGCTCTTCCCCATATGGAGCCCATGAACCTTATGCTCCATTTATTGGCTGTGTGCAGGGGAATACTATTGATATTACAATGGGAACTCTGTTTTCAAAAAATCATGGTGGTCTCAGAAGACTTTTTAAAAAAAAAACTGAAAAAAATCATACATATGTATGAACTGAATCAGCAGGACAGCACCTTATTGAGCTTTATGTAAATCCAGTGTCTTTTAAATGCTGTGTTTATTTATACTTCAGAAATGTTTATTCAGCTTTCAGTGTTCTCAAACAGGATATTTTGTTTCAAACTGAGTTGTACAAAATCCTAAAGTCAGTTTCAAATCTGCAGAATGGAAAACTGCAGTTTGGTTAACAGAAGAATAAAACCAGCTGCTCTCAAATGGGTTTGAACTTAGTTTTGACACTGAAGGTCATAAATTAGCTGCTTCCTGGGGCTGTTTTGGTAAACTGAAGGCCTAAAACCATTTCTTGAGGATTTTATTCTCTGAAACATTATTATCATCTGAGAAGAGCATTGCAGGGGCTGAAATAGGAGCACATTCTATCCCCATTGGGAATTACTGGGAGTGTGTAACTGTCCAGTTATTTCTCTTCTGAGCTAGTCAGTCCCTCCCTGTCCCAAACTGTCCCACAGACTGAGTGTTCCCTTATCTGTCCATGTCAGATCTGCTGATAGGTGATTTTTCTTCATTCCCACAGTTATTCAAGGAGTTGATATTGCATTACTGGGGCTGAACAACCAGAGCTTTGCAAGGCTGATGGAGCAGCGTTTGGCCCCACTGTTCATGATGTCCCACCAGCAAGGAAGAAGATTCAAACGTGCCACTACCGTGGGCAGCTACACTGTGCAGGTGCTCAATGTGATGTTGGTTCCCCCTGGATGTGTGTTAAAAAGAAAAAAAAGAGCTTTGCTTGCATGTGTTCTCCATCCATTTGTGTAAAAGAGATGTTTAACTGGGTTGAAATATCCTGGGTTGCTTCATGAGTGTGAAATTAGGGAGGGCAAAATGCATGGCATTGCTAATTGTGTCTTTTCCCACAGTCAGCCGTGATTGCATGCCTCTCATCTGCCAGAAATCATCATTAGTTCATCAGTGTTAATAAATATTTTCTCTCTGGTTGCTATGAGGGTTGGGACAGAGCACATATTTTAGTGTAAAGTCTTGTGTTCAGCATAATGAGGAGCTTTTGTTCATGAAAAAAGTTACCTAGGTAACTTAAAGCTAGAACTTCTCTTTTCTTGTTGTTGGAAAGAAATGTAAGAAACTGCCTTTGTACAGGGTTAGTCATCAAACCACATGGTCACAGATCACATGTGAAGTAGAGATTTCAGACCTGAGGAATTTATTAATCATCTTTCTCTTTGCAGCATTTCACATTCAGTATTTTGAAATGATTGTATTTTGTTTTCTCACCAATTCAAAGATTTCTTCTTTGATAATCAATCTTCAAAAGTTGCATGACAAGTTACTGCTTTTCAAAAAAGTTTACACTATATTTTTCAAGAATTTCTTAGGAGATATAAGCACAAGTTGCTACTTTTGTTTCAAGAATTTCTTAGGAGATATAAGCCCAAGTTACTACTTTTCTTATTTGCCCACATTTCTGTGCACTTTCCCATTGAAAGAATTTAAAAGAGGAAACACATTTTACTTGCTACAAGCATGAACCTTTTGTAAAACTTTTGGGAAAATATGACATATTTTAGTTGATAGTGTAATGGGGAAGAATCACAAAACTCCTTTTTCTTCTCATCCTTGTAAGGGTTTGATACTTTCTCAACTCTGAGGAAAGGTAGAGGTATAGTGTTCTGCAGAATGAAGTGGGAAAAGCATGTTGCTCTTTATTATCAGCCTGGGGTGAAAAATGGGTATACAAGTGAAATGTGAGGATATATTTCAGCTGCAATATGCTAGTAAAGTGTAGTTTTCAGTACTAGGACAGATTATAAGAAGTCCCTCTTTGCAGAGGGCTGTAGTGTCCAAGCATTTGATCCTTTCCTCCTTTTTTCTTGCATGCTTTTCTTAGTGTAGGGTTTTACCTTAGGATTATGTTTACAGTTTTTTGAGAAGTCAGTCAGTCCTCTAATCATAATAGCCTGGGCTGTGAAGGGGACAAACTCTGATCCTGTCAGAATATTTGCATGGAGTTTATGCTTGTAGGAAGTCTTGAAGGAGTTCCCTGTGAGCACTGCCTTCAACTAGCTCCTGGCAAGTTTTACAGTGGTGTAATGCAAGCACAGTTGATTTCTCTTCCTCTCGTTATTGATTGCTTTATTTTTCCCTTAAAGATGGTAAAAATCCAGCGCATTCCAGGACCCAAGGAGCCAGCTGAACTGACATATTATACCTTATACAATGGGAAGCCTTTGCTGGGCACAGCAGCTGCCAAGATTCTGAGCACTGTGGACTCGCAGCGAATGGCCTTGACACTGGGCTATGTCATCCAAGTTCAAGCTGATCGTAAGAGTTCTTTTCCAGATTCTGTACTCTAATCCCTTTTCTTAGTCTATTTTTCTTTCTTTGTGCAAACACCACTGTAGATGTGGGGAACCTCCACTGAGCACACAGAGTAACGTCCATGAAGTGAACAACCTCATGGAATTGTGAAGTCAGAGTCAATTCTGATGCTAACAAAACCATGACGCCACAGGCTGATGATGGTTGGGGCCAAGTTGCTATTCAGATAGCCTGGCCCAAAGAAAAATGTGATGACTAGTAAGATGTCTCTTATTTTTGACTTGTTCAAAGTAATGTAGATTCTAAAATTTTTAAAAAAGAGTTATTTTCACCAAGAGCTTTGTAAAAGGCAGCACGAGGTTGTTAAAGATATGGTTCAGACACAAGTCAGAAAAGTAGAGTTGAAAGTAACTTCTTCTGTGTGTGGACAGTCTTCAGATGTGAAACATGGTAGTGTCATTCAGAACAATGTGGCCTAAAAGTAATCCATTCTTGAAAAGGAAAGTTTTTCAAATTTCTCTTGAAAGACCTTCATCAGTTACTGAGTGGTTGTGAACACAAGTTTTTCTTTAAAATAATGTGTTTGGATATTCCTGTAGAGTTGACCCACAGTCATAAACCTGTGGTGGAGCTTGAAATGCTTTTTTATGCAGTAACAGCTTCGTGTACCAAGTGATGCCTTTAGCTAACTGACTCTCTACACTTTGCCAAGGTGTTCATCTAGATGGAATTGCAATTCTACAGTGAATTTCTGTACTGCATCTCCTTACTGGCCAAACAGCACATAAAATGAGTCTCCCTGGTGCAATTAGATCTGCCTGAAAGAGTGGGGTACTGAAATAATTACATGCACTGGTGACAGGAAAAGAAGGGACCACTGTAATAAGTGATTTATGTATTGCTCATAAACATAGAATTGAGTTAGGAGACTGAAGTATGATGCAATTTCCAGAGAATGCTCTGTGTACTGTATCTGATCCTTGATTCAGTCATGGTCTGTTACTGACTTTAATTTGACTGAACCCAGGGAACTCTGTTCCTGCTTCCATAAATTCCAGCATTTAAATTCTAAATAATTTTGTTTTCCATGAGAATATTTCTTTAATGTATTTTTTACTAAAGAAGGAAGAGATAATACAGAGCAGTTTCCTAGCTCTTTGTGCACTGTTGTCATTTATATGGGTATTTAGGCAATTATAACATCTGCTGCTCTTCATCTAACTTTGTATTTCCATGATCTGGAAAATAAGGCAGACTTATTAATCTGTAGATTTTCATATCAGTGAAATATGCATAGAATACTGTAAGAAGAGAATATACAGAAATTGAAATTATAACCTGGGGTAACAGATTCTGAAGGTAGAGTATTTGAAATGTAGGAGGTGGTTCTAACTTTATACCTTATTATGGAAAAAAAATCAATTTCTTTCATTTTGGACATGGTTATTTGTAGTCTGTCTTTGTATTAGCAAAGAAAATACTTTCTGTGGATTTCCTTTTTTTCTCGTTATGATTTCTGTTACAGCAGAATGAAAAGTTCTGTACCAAAATACAGTAAGAAAAGACATCTACCCTTGGGAGCTCCTAACTGGGTTAGGCAAGACAGACGAATAATAACAAAAAATATGGATGTTCCCATTTTATAAGTGAGAGACTGAGCTATAACAGAATGAAAGGCTTGTTTCAAATTCCACTGCAGCCTTATGGAGTTGAATGTCTTAAGGTCACATTGGGAGTTGGTAACTGACTTAAAGATGTAAACTAGGACTCCTAAATGTCTGCCCTATTAGCCATAAGGTCATCATTTCCTCTGCATTCCCTAGAAAGGATAAATATAACCTCAACAATAGTTTGCTGCTCCCATAGCAGCACTCTGTAATTAAAGTTACTGTTATTTGTTAGAACCCAGATTCAGTTTCCTTCCCCACAGCCCTTTCATCCCCAAACTAAATGTCAAAGTCAGGAATTAAGAATTATGCAAGTCAGTTGAAAAGTGAACCTTGCAAAGCTTCAGCCTAGTACCTGGGGCAGTCTGGTGCTCAAGATGTGTCTCTAATGGTGCTGTTCCTATATTACCCAACAAACTCCATCAGCTTGGCAAAAAAAAGTTGTAAACCTACAAGGAAAAGAGTCTCAGACTTCAGCCAGACTTTGAGCTGGATTTCGTGTCTGCTGCTGAACAAGCTGGTATGCATTTGAAGAGTGATCCTGAAAGATGCTGAGTGCCTCTGACAGCTAATCAGCTCAATGACATTTGAAAGCTCTAGTCCCCTGGGAGATGGGAACGGCTGCTTTGTGCTGGTGTTCCAGCAACCAGTGCCACAGGAAAATAAACACAGCATGGGGAGGTCCACGGGAGAATAAACACAGGTAGCATGGTGAAGTCCACTCAGCATTTCACTGCTGCAAAATTCTGCGTTCCAAGGAGATTATCTGATGTTTTTCCAGATAGAGATGAAATGAAATGAGAGAACTGGGGATGTGCCATAGAAGGATCTCTTATGTGTGAACAAGTTGAAGGTTCATACTAAGAGAGGTTATTCTGATAAAATGGAATCTAAAATGTTCCTGCATCACTGCATTTCTGAAATATACGCTTTTCCTGGTGCCACTATTAATATATCTGCAAGGAGCTCTTTCCAACCTCATTATATCCACTCCTTCAGAAATGATGGATTCATTTTGACCTTAACTATGACAAATTATTTCAAGAGCACAAGAGAAGCATTTTCCTATTGCCCTATTGATATTGATAATAACTATGAGAGTGCTTGGCCTCATTGTGTTTTAAAAACCTCTGCCAGTCTACTCTTGCTGAGCCAGGAGGTCTTTGACACCAGATGTGGACTCCATGTGTACTCTTTTAACACACATGCTACCTTGCTGTAAGTTTGTGTTTGAGAAATAGTTAAGGATCTATTACTTACCCCCTTTTTTTTTTTTAATCCTGTAAATGAACCATTGGAGTGATATCTAATATGGCATCTAACTAGACTTTGGAGTGGATGGCTGATTTTTGCATATAACCAGGTGACATGTAACTAAGAGAAGAGAGCACAGTGATTTGGGAATTGAAGTGTTGATGATTTTTAATTCTTTTTTTTTTTAACATAAGGAATACATCCTTTGTATAGAAAGCTGGATTAATCACAGTCCTTTTGCACTAAATTTTATATGGAAACAGTTGAAGACTGGAAGCAGTTGGAATCTTGCAGAATGAAGCTCACCCATGTTGGTTTGCAATTTTCTGTAGCTGTGGTGAAGAACCCCCCAAACAACCTGTGGATCATCGCAGCGGTGCTGGCTCCCATTGCTGTGGTGACAGTCATCATCATCATCATCACAGCAGTGCTCTGCAGGAAGAACAAGAACGACTTCAAACCAGACACCATGATGAACCTGCCTCAGAGAGCCAAAGTGAGTGAAAGTCTCTAGATCCAAGATGCCCCTTTGCTGTCTGAGGTTGTAACTGTTTCTCTGATGGGTGGTTGGAATTGAAATGGTTGTTACTCACAGGTTGAATCTTTGCATTTTTTCTCTCTCCTTGATACCACTTGATGCTCAGGACTCGTCTACTTCTGTCGCAGCTCGTCCCTCGTGTGTAGGTAGCAGTGACAGTGATTGAGGCACTGAGCCATTAGGGCTCAGTAGGCTTCACCCAAGGCAGTTGCTTCCTTCTTAAAGTTAAAGAAATGGGATATTATGCCTAGGGCTTGTCCCCAGCATGTCTTCTATAGGACCTCAAAACCCATGGCCCGAGCCACTCCTACCTGCAGTAGGTGGCAATGTCTGAAGACCTGAGCTTGGGCAGCAGATCAGACCTGATTCTAACCAGTTCTCCCCTCAACTGCCAATCCAGAATAGATATTATTTGAATTTTTTTCTCCCACTGCTATTTTTCTTTTAGCTGTTTTCATTTTTCTAATTTATTTGTGGATATTGCCGGTTCGGTCCAAACAATTATGTTTTGCTTAAAGTTGCTCACCCATAGCGATTACAAGATGGTTTGGTTTTTTTCCCAAATCAAGTGGATTTCCAGTTTGATTCTATCTCTAACAGAAAAATGTCATAGAATACTGATTTGTCTTCATAGGGAACAAGTCTCCCCTTCTCAATGGTGCCTGTGTGTAAGTCATACTGTTTCTTTGCCCTTTTAACTGCCTTTGTTCTTCTCCTTTGGCATGGGATTGAGATGATAATTTTTTTCTTTGGTTTCTCAATGCTACAGACAGCAGGATTATTGAGTTTTCAGCTCTGTTGCTTCTGCTGGGAAATGCAGATTGGAGGAAGAGTTGAAGGAAGGCATGATGCATATGACAGCTCTTTTCTCCTTATCTTAGGTTCGTTGCAGATGGGTGTCGCTGGTGCCAGTTGGATTAAAGACATTTGTATCAAAAATGATGCAAAAAAGACATTTCCATTTTGATTCCAACATGATCATCTATTTATCCACTGTTAACTATCTAGTGTTAAGACTTGATCTCAGTGAAACACACAGTGTCACAAACACAAACAAAAATTAATACCACTACAGTGATACATATATATACATAATCATAGAATCAGCCAGGTTGGAAAAGACCTACAACATCATCAAGTCCAACCCTACTGTGGTTACTAGACCATGGCACTAAGTGCCACATCCAGTCTCAGCTTGAAAACCTCCAGGGATGGTGAATCCACCACCTCCCTGGGCAGCACATTCCAATGCCTGAGCACTCTCTCTGGAAAAAATCTCTTCCTAATAGCCAACCTAACCCTCCCCTGGCAGAGCTTGAGTCTGTGCCCTCTTGTCCTGCTGCTGGTTGCCTGGGAGAAGAGACCAACCCCCACCTGAGTCCAACCTCCTGTCAGGGAGTTGCAGAGGGTGCTAAGGTCCCCCCTGAGCCTCCTCTTCTCCAGGCTAAAGCCCCAGTGAAGCCTCTAAAATGCAAAACAGCCTCTAAAACAGCCAAAGAAAGTTGCATTTCCCCTTTATGGTTTATTTAGAGACTCCATAAAATTCATATAATGACTCTAATTCATTATATGTATTTCCAGGTGAAAGTTAGATTGCTTTTCATGTATTTTCACAATGATAGCTCCATCAGAAAGGTTCAACCATATCTAGTTTAGAGTATACACTTGTATATGGACTGTGAAAATAAATTCTGCAGTGGGACTGGGAATGGACTGGTTTGGTCATTCCTGATTTCAGCACCTTTACTGAAAATAAGGCTAAGAAACTTATTTGGGGGAGTTAATGGTATGTAAGGTCATTTTGAGAAGAGCAATTTTAGATTTAATTCCAGCATTAGGAATAGTGATAATTGCTCGAACTATAATTGCCACATTTTATGCACATTGGCAATACAAATAGCTGATGAGCACATCTCCATATCACATTTAAGAGGAATATGTTGTGTTTCATGGCTTAGGAGAGTGCCTGAGACTGCTGATTAATGCTGACTCTGCTCTAAGAGGAGTCACAGCGCAGTGATTTTTAGTTTAAGCAGCAGCTTTAGTATTTTGCTTTTGTGTGTCTGAGATACGTTGTTGAATCACTGGAGCAATTTTTTGATACGTTTTGAATATCCAGCTGACTGTTTAGAGAGGAAAGGAGACTCTTAGGGGATGCTCACAGCCTTGGGTTTCAGCTGGTTTTATTTCCAGTGGTGCTGTTTTCTGTTTGGACTCCAGAAGTCCTGTTCCAAGGGGACTGGCAGAGCAGAGCTGCCTGCTCATCGCTGCAGTCCTGGGAGCAGCAGGAGGCTGCAGGTCCTCTCAGAGCAGAGCTGCTTACCACAGCCCTCCAGACACTCCATCCCTGCAGCAGGATGGGTCCAGCATAGCGGAGGGTAACGAAACGCTGGGCATGAATTATCCTTGTGGAGCTGGGGGAGGGGATGGAGCATAACAGCAGGATTGCTGCCTCTGCCTGGTAATTAAGGAATGGCTTTAATTTTTGTTGTTGTGGCAGACTGAAGGGTAAATAAATGAAGTTGCCAAATGACCTCTCATATGTAGTGTAGCCCATCGTTCCTGGGCATTGCGTTGCTGTTGTGATTGGTCTCAGCAGTCAGGGAAATCTGGACAAAGTTGCAGGGAAAAAGGACTTAGGAATTTTGTTCAATTTTCTCTCCAGTTGTAAAATGAAAAGAAGTATAAATTCAAGTGGATGATATTCTGATTGGGTTTAATTTGAATGTTATTTCAATGTTGTTTTGATTTTAAGCAGCTGATTTTACTTTGAGGCTTTGGATCGATGTTGACTTTTGCCTCCCTTGCTTTTCTAAGTCACAGCATGCTTTTTGAAAGGCTATAATCTCATTTGTCACCTTGCCTTCCTTAGAGACCATGAAAGAATAAGCCTGCAGGTAAACAGATATTAGATCTATAGTCTAAGACTCACAAGCAAAAGCAGATACTGCAGGCCATGGGAAAACAATTATTATCAGTTTGCTTAGAGAAAAAAATATCAGTGACATTGTGTACTTGGGTATATGTGTGGAAGGGAGGGGCTGGTGCTCATCATCCTTTTCTTCTTTTTTTTCCTTTGCTTTCCTTTTTTTTTTTTCTTTTTCCCGAATGCCAGTGTCTTTTTTATGATATTTACAAGGAAAAAACCTCCCAGAAACAACTCTCCATATTCAGTGTGCCCTTTGCCAGACAGTGTACTTTAATGGGTCTTATAATTTATTACTTCAAAAACATTATTAAAATGCCAATCCTTCAGTCCTCCTTGGTATTTTGGTCGGGTTGGACATTGATGCTTGCAGTGCCTGCTCATCAGTTAGTCTGCCAGTTCCCTTCAGGGGTGGCAGAGCCATCTGCTCCTGTGGGCTTTGACAGAGCAGAGCTCCAGGATTGAGGTTTATTTAATGCAATATTACTGCTGATGAGGATGATGAGGATGACTTCTCAGCTCTTCCTTTGCTGCAGTTTGTTACTAGACATGGTGGTAAGTAGAAGTCAGATTAAAACAATCCTTCATTTTCTTCCTCTGGCAGATCTGAGCTGGGACACTGCAGAATTCTTTAATAATTCTCCTGTTCTGCTCCTTCTGGTTTGGTTTTGTTTGGGGTTTTTTGGTTAGCTTTGTTGGGGTTTTGGTAGTTTGTTTTCTCTTCTTGTTTAAAAATAAGACCTGAAGTAGAAGTTCAAACTTGTTTTACTCTTTCAGAGCCATGGAGGGAGAAATAACTGACTTCATTGCCTCTTCTGTTTTGTTACCTTTGTTTGCAGAGGATCTTAACTCACACTCAATATTGATAATGAGGTTGAAGAGCACTATTTTGGTTAACAGTATTACTATCTAGAATGTTGTGCAGTAGTTTTTACCAGTTGTCCTTCACACAGCTTCTTCTTCCCCTCTCTTCATTCCCTTCCCTTTCTTCATTTTGCCCCTTTGTAGGTGATTTGGTGGCTGTTTTGTGGTACCTCAAGGGAGGACAAGGTGAAGGCTCTTTCAGGGACAATACTGCCCTGAATGCCATGGAGAGGTGATGGTGAATTGGCATTTCTTGGTTATGCTGCAAGTTCCTCCTTAGTCATCTGCACTCCCAGATCAGCATTGGCACACTCAGTGACTCCTTAATGCTCTGAAGCTCCTTACCATATCAAGTATGGGAGCACATTATAAACCATTACTCTCAGCTGGAACAGGAGATTGGGAATGCCTTGAAGGTCCCCATAAAGAAAAAAGCATATTTTATTGAGTTTTACAAAGTAGAAAACTGTCCTGTTGTTTCCAGACTGAGATCACCTGTGAAATTTATCTGTATTTATACATACAGTCCAGATTTTGTGAGGGACACAAATAGTCAAAATGGGTTTTTTTGCAGAGCTCCTCTTTTTTTCTGTGCCATCAGCAAATTGTTTTCTCCTGATAACTTTCTTCTGGAACTAAAATATTTAATAATGACATGACAGGAACCTGAAGAAGACTAATCAGTCACGAACTAATTCCAATGTCCTTCCTAAAGTGTGTTTGAGGTTTAAAATCACCACTGTTCACCTTTGACATGTTCTGTGGTGCTTTTTTAGCATTTTGTCAATAGTCTCTGTGCTTCAGGAAGAGCATCCTTCCAGTTTTTGGGAAATTAATTCAATGTAGTGTAGCAAGAACATTCTTCTGTTACATGTTATTTTTCAGAGGTGATCAGGAATTTCTTTGAGTGATTTATCGTAATTTTTTTTTCTTTTCTTTTTTTTCCCCAGCAGAAAATGCAGGTTGTTATTTCATTTTTTTAAGTGGAGGGAGTTGTTTGTTTTGGTTTTTTTCTTCCAATTGAACATGCAGTTTGAAAAGTCAAGTTTTGCCTAAATGCTTAGATTTTTCCATTAAGAGAATCCACCTTTCAGTGGCTGCTTTGCCCAGAAGGCTTGTGTTAGTTCTGCCTGTGCCTTGCCCAGGCAGCAGGGACAGCCTGGCTGAGCTTTGGGTACTCAGTGCCTCTCTGCAAGGCTCTGGGGAAATGCCACTTCCCTGCAGAAATAACTGAAGTCAATAACATCCTTCCCAGTAGGCAACTGGCAAGCCAGGGGAAATACATTTTCACTGATCTGAAAAAGATTCGTTCCTGGAAAATGTTGCCCATGAAACTTTGAGGTATGCCTATTTTCTACTTTGTCTTGGCTGGGAATAAATTACTCCTACCCACTTTGGAAACATAAGGTTTTGTCCAAGGAAGTTTTCTGTATGGTCTTATTTTTTTTTCCTCTTAATTTTTTCTTCCACATTCTCATTCTTCCACTGTCCATCAAAGGAATTTCTGGGGGTGATACAGTGGGGTAAGAAAGGTTAGCCAAGATTTATACTAACTAACTGTGTTTAAGATATGTGGAATGGTGATCTCATCAGAAGATTGGTTTTGTGTTGGGCATTCACATGGTAATCCACATATTTTTACCTGTCACTTATGTAATTAAAGAAGTTAAGGGGTAGTGAAAAATGTTATATTGAAGCTGGACATTTATATTAGCATATAATACATGCTGGAAATTTCCTTTATTTCTCCTCTTCTTTTTACAGCCAGTACAAGGCTTTGACTATGCTAAGCAACACTTGGGTCAGCAGGGAGCAGAAGATGAGGTTCTACCTGTAACTCAGGAGACTGTCATACTTCCACTTCCAGTTAGAGATGCTGCTGCCTCCCAGGAGAGAGAAATCACCCAGGATGGGAGCACCATCAAAACTGCCAAATCCAATGAAACAAGGAAAAGGTATGGACTGCACCTTCCTGTAGAGGTGTGAAATTGTGTACATGCTGCTGGTTGCTGTTCACTCTGACTGTGAGGGTTGGGTTATATAGTTGGTGTGAACCAAACAGCAGTTATCCCTTTCATCCTCTGATGAAATGACAAATGAAAGATGACCATGGCACTGGCAGCTGGTGCTGGACCACCACAGGTTTAGTCTTTGCAGGAATCATTCTTGAAAATGTTTTGAAGCCTCTCCAAAGCCAAGTGTAAATACACATAATAAAATGTGAACCAGGCCTATTAATTAATCCTCTAACAAAGGTGATTAAGCACTTCACTTAGTCCTTTGGATGAGTGCAAAATCCCCCTCTACTTAATCTGCACCATTTTAAACAAACGTTGATAAGCAAACTTGATCCAGGAATTCACAGGGAAGCTACTCTCATTATAAAATGTGGTGAACCTTGGTGCCCTTCTAAGCAAATAAGTAAGAGTTAGTTTCCCCTCCTTCAGGGTGATTACTTGAGTAAGTGAGAACATGCAGAATTTTACTCTTCTTCAATCCCAAGAGCTGTGTCTGAGGATGGAATTTAATGGTTTCTGAAGATGAAGAAATATTTCTTGACCTTTATGTATTTGCTCTTTCATCCAGGCTACTTTGCAGCCTGGAAAGGTCAATTTAAATCAGACTGCCATGAAGTGGCTGATAACTGATCAGAATATCTTCTCTGATATCAGCACTGAAGGAAACTTCTCAGTTAATATTATGATGGCCATTTAAAAAGGATGAATATTTAGGTTAGAGCAACGAGCAATGGAAATCATTGTGTGAGCTATCCATTCTTGCTTCTCTTCTGTGTTCCCAAGTGGAGCAGATTTTCTTCAGGTGTTAGTCTGTCCCTGGATGAGTATTTTTCACTGGGCTGGGATTATTCATTAAGCAGTGACAGACAGGTTTATAGGGGAGAAATCCTCTTCTCAAGAATATTTATTCTCAATAGAATTACACAAGAAAATCCTCAGGCTGTGCTGAGCTGGACTGCATGCTGAGTTCTACTAGAGCCCTGTAGCTGCAGAGAGCCTGTCTCAAATTATATACATTTCCACCTAGGCTGTCTTCAAAAGAGAGTCCCCAAGCATTGCTTTTCTTGTATTTGTCTCTTACTGTTCTGAGCACAATAAATGCTTTCTACTTACACCAGACAGGATGGTCAGGTCTGGAGGTAAATGAATGTTTCAAGATGATGATATAGGGTTGACAATAAGTTACTGGATGGTTCTGACAGTTGTTTTGCTTTAGTGCCATTTTCTGGATATGAAGCTACTGAGATAGCAATACAGCTTGATTGGATTCTTTTTTCTGTAAATGAAAGTCTTTGTGACTAGCTACTGAGATAGCAATACAGCTTGATCGGATTCTTTTTTTCTGTAAATGAGTGTCTTTGTGATGAAGTTCATTCTTTTTTCCTCCAATGTAACCTCTTTTCATCACCCTGTCATTGGCTGTGACTGGTAGGTTGCAGACAGGTGCATGAATAACTACACAGGTCCTGTGGGTAGTTTTCACTCCCTTTGTGGCATGTGTCACATGTGAAAACAATGTGAGCACGTGTCTGGATATGGACTAGCACCAAATGTACCATTTTCTACTTTGGCCTGCTTTTCCCAACTTGTGCATTAGGATTTGAGTAACTTGTCCACACCAAAAAGAAGAGAAATTCTGGTGAGAGCTTTTTCCCACTGCAGCCCAGAGTCATGTTGCTCATTTCTCTTCTGCTCCTTGCTGAGACTGAAGGTGCAGCAGTTCTGCCCTGCCCTCCCTCCTTGCCCTGGGCAGGGACCAGTTTCAGGGTAAGAATATGCAATGGCTGAGTAAAACAAGTATTTTCTTCGGAGTTTCAGCAAATAATGGTGCTGGTTAAACCAGGTTATGTGCCAGAAGGAGAATGATCACATTGTGTGTGCAGACGTGCAGAGTGAGTGAGTGAATTTTACATTGTGGCTGACAACAGTGGAGTGCAAACACAGGCTAAATAACAAAGGAATTGGTTTAGCCCTATAGACAAAAACAAAGGTCTGCTTTATTTTAGCTGGGCAAATGACATTGAATTGATAAGAGGACTTTGTGTCCTCTGCAGTGGTGCTTCTGTCATTGTGGGGCTCGTGCATGAGAAGCAGTTGCATTTGAAGCCTCTAAGATGCTCATCAACCCTGAACTAATTGAGAAAGTCGCGTTCTCCTCCCGTCACTCTCTGCCTGCCTGCGCTGTGTTGCTGTGTGCAGTTTATATTCTGTCTCCTTTTGGTACAGAATCTGACTTGAAAACTCAGTGATGCAAACTGTGCAAATGAAATAACCTTGAAATGAGGTTTGTAAGGAAGAACTCACATCTCCCTTTGTTGCTATGGTTACTTGCAGCAGGTCCCCGAGCCAAAGTGGTTCCATCATCAGCAATGGGTCGGGAAAGCCCAGCTCCGGCCGCAGCTCCCTGCACAAAGTGATGGCACCACAAAAAGTGGCCAAAGACGAAGGAAGGAAAAGAAATGGTGAGAAGTGTTTCTTGCTGAAAGCTGCTCGTGGCCATTCCTGTAGCTGTACCCACACAGGGGCACTGTACTGTTGAAATCATCTCCTTGTACCCTCAGTGATACTTGGTAATTTGTCTTTGCAGCTGATTTGTTGAGTTTTTCCTTCCCCTTTGCTGCTGTAACTTTTCTCAAGCTCCCCTGAAACACTGTGTAGTGTTTGCTCTTTGTGTGGGCCTTGGCAAGTTTGTATTTTTTTTCCCCCCTTTTCCCTTTTTTTGAAATAGCAGTAAACTAATGAAGACACGATGCTGGTTAGTAGGTGGACAGGGTTTGCAGCTTGCAGCTGATTTGTTGAGTTTTTCCTTCCCCTTTGCTGCTGTAACTTTTCTCAAGCTCCCCTGAAACACTGTGTAGTGTTTGCTCTTTGTGTGGGCCTTGGCAAGTTTGTATTTTTTTTCCCCCCTTTTCCCTTTTTTTGAAATAGCAGTAAACTAATGAAGACACGATGCTGGTTAGTAGGTGGACAGGGTTTGCAGCTTCTGTGGAGA
>NW_008674093.1:38944-43400 GCF_000695815.1 Acanthisitta chloris | reverse complement strand
CTGTTGCTAAGCTGGCCTAGATCTGATGAAGATGAATTAATTAGGTAAAAATTAATTTGAGGAAGTGTGAAACATTTGGGGCTTTATCTTTTGATCTCTTACCATCCTTGGCACACCTGCTTGTTATTAACACTTAGTGGCAGTTTTTCCTGATGCACCTGGGATGTAAACCCTTGGTTGATGGTGGTGACCTTGTGACTTTGAGATGTATCAGGAACATCTGATGAGAGCAGAGTTCGATTGCCTTTCTTCCTTGCTTTGCTTTTGTGTGTGTGTCTGCTTATTTCTCCTGAGTTATAGCTTTTCTTCCATAGCTAGGATAGAAAACAGTGGCTGAACCAACTGATCACTTCCCCCTAAAGGGAGGGAATTAAACTGGATGTGGTTTCATCAGGTTCTGTCATGAACATAAGTCTGTAATTATTCTTTGCTAAAAACGTAAGTGTGGGTGGAAGGAAAGAGAAAATCTTACTGTAAATCTCTTCCTTCTGCAGTAAATCACTTGAGTAACCTCTGTGGAGCATTCTGATGGCAACACTGCTATCACACCATGTCATTTCTTGATGATTTTTATGCCTAATACGAGTGCCATACAAAGGTTTTTTAGCAGTGATAGAGAGACAGGTACAAAGCACCAGGGATGGCTTTTGTTCTCTACAGCAAAGTCTAACTGTGGTTTTTTGTGTCCTCTGTTCCTTCTTTTACCCTTAACCATGGTAGGGTTGGACTTGATGATCTTTGAGGTCTCTTCCAACCTGACTGATTCTATGATTCTACTCATGCACCACGGAGCCTGACATCTTGAGGGGACCATATAGTTGATGTATAGGTAGTGCTCTTTTTACATCAGCTTCACTGAGATTTATTCACATTTATGATTCCACACAGAGAAGTGAAGTTGTTAATGTTCTTTTGCTACGTGTTTGTCACCAGGACTGCTTCTTCCAGACCTGTAATAATAAGTATTCTGACTGGTCTTTCTCAAAAAGATAATTTTTTTTGTAGGCAGCATAACAATATTTCATGATTTTAAGTTTCAAGGGTCATAATTATTTTTTCGGTTTCAAGCGTAGCTCATTTTAGAGGACAACAACATTTATGCTTTCCAGAGATAAAAGCTGTAATTTATGCTGCCTTTTTTCTTACCTACCAAGCAATATTCAAACTCAGTGCCAGGTGATGTTTATATGTGTAGGCAAAATAATTTAGTGAAAGTGTTTTTTTGTTTTGTTAGGTTTTACATTTCCAGAAGAAATTGGTAAGAGCTCTCAGGTTTTTTTGTTGAAGAATTGACCTAACATCTTTTATTCTGATCTGAACTGTAGAGCATTTCTAGAGCATACACATGCTGCCTCAAGAAACCTTTCAGTGTTGTGTGAGGAAATACTGACCCTTTATTTTAAAACTTAATTTCGTTACAACTTTAGCTTTAGCTTTATTTGCTAGCAATAACTATGCGTTTTTCAAATTATGCTGGAAATTATTTATGTGTTTATTTTACCTTCTCTCTTCTTTCTTCTGAAAAGAAAAAGAGCCTGAAAAATGATGTTACTTAGCCCTAAAAGATTCCTAGTTCTAGGGCCCTAGGAAGAATGTCTTCAGCATATGCTCCATTCATACTATGGATTCTTACCCTTGGCTTTTGCTCTGTGCTGGCAACTGAGCTCCTGTGTCAGAAAGGAAGAGCAGTATTTGCCCATATGAAAAGTAGTATTAGTACTACATATATACAAAATATGAAACAGGCTGTTTCTGTCTGACTGTTTTGGCTTTGGAGGAACCTGTGTGTGAGACCTCATCTGCAGAGCCCTCCTGGGAGACACTTCAGCTACTTCTGGAGGAACTTCCTTCATTCCACTGCTTTGGCCCTACATATGACCCTACCCCAGGGACACCTGGTGTATTCCAGGCACAGATATGGAAGGAAATAATACCTTGTTCCCTGGTAAAGAGATGGGGAGTTTTTAGATGTAGACATATCTTTCAACACAGGTTTAGGAGAATTTCCTCAAACAATCCTTTCAGAACAGCTTCTGAGAAGGAAGACATGATCAGGGCAGATGAAAAGACCTCCCCTTATCAGAATTAAGGGGTTTACTTTGGAGTTGTGTCATCCCAAGTGCCTATTGAAGTTGAAATGAAAACCACCCCAAAAGGACACCCATTACTTCTCATCATGGAACTTACACTTTGTTCCCTGTTGTCATCTCTGATAGTTCCTTTTGCAGGGTTTTATCTTTATCCAGTGGGATTAGCATCCATAGAATGTGCTGGCTGTTTTGCCTTCCAAAGCTGTTTTAAGAAAGAAGCTGCTTTTTTCCCAGTCATTTTCCTGAGCCTGCTCTGGCTCTCCAGCCTGGTTGTAGGCTGACTGCTCTAACTCGCGTGTCGGTGAAAGCAGCAGCATATTTTCTTCTCTGAAATAGCAGCATCTTCAAACTGGAATGAATCCCTTGATGGTCACATGTTTGATTTGGGGACTCCAAGTTAGAATGGCTCATTAGTTGCCATAGTGACAGACCAATTTTAGATTCTATTTCTCGCTGACATTTAGTTACAGGGGAAAATGACAGCGCTGGATGTTACCTCGGTACGTAAATTCTATATGGCTTGTATCAAAATTGATTCCAAATGTAGTGTGTCAGGAATGAGAGTGAACCATGTGAAACTAGCTTAAACTGACAAGCTTGGCTTCAGGACCTGATGTTTTGGAGGATCAGGAGAACTCTTCAGCTGAAGATTATTTCTATAGAAAACATGAATAAAATATCTATTTGTATCAAACAGTGATAAGCTTTTGTAAGATAATTGCATGGTCTTTTGGAGGGCGCTTATTAGTGTTCTAATTAGTGTTTTTATAGAAAGTTTCCTTTCTAAAAGTTGATGACTTTTCCTTCAGGCACTTTAAAAAAAATCAAAACCTCTTTTGAAAAGTGCTCAGTGACTATGTCAGAGGACCATAATGTGACTGAATCAGCCAACAGAGATATTGGCAATTTCCGAGATGGTTTGTAAGAGATTGTGGAGATGAACAGGATATTAGCACTTTGCAATTTCCGAGATGGTTTGTAAGAGATCGTGGAGGATAACAGGATATTAGCACTTCTACCTATCATTTTATCAGGGAGAAGCAACAGGCTAAACCCACTTGTACCTAAAGAACTAAAGCAACCTACAGCACAACCTTTTCTTTCACCTGCTCCTCACAAAATGAAGCCAGTGAAATTTCTAACCTGTAAGTGCTTGATCTTGCAAACATGAGCATCTTTGGGAGAGTGATTGCTTGGGTTTTTTGAGAAAAACATAAGCTTTGACTTGCCAGCAGTTCTTCACGAAGCATATGACTCCAACCTTTGGGCTGAGAACTTGTGTAGCTGAGCTCAGATTCATACTTGGACCTCACCATCACAAAGGACATGCGTCACAGGTGGAGATGCACAAGCAGCATTCTCAAAAAGTTAAATTTCTTTGTGTAAGAAACCTTCCTTTCCTCTTCCTAGGGGTCCCAGCTGGACCAGCTTCTCATCTGCCAAGCATTTGGACATTGTCTTTGATAAGAAGTGTAGCTTTTCAGAAGTTGTTCAGTCAAAGGCCTCACTCCTTTTTGAAACATCAGTCTCTAAGATTATCATTTCCTCTGTCCAGGCAGAAGCTTCCTGCAGGAACAAAGTAGCAGGATACTGTATTATCAAAGGGATTTTTGGATGTAACTCAGCCAAGCTATGATACACTGCCTCCTTTATTCTACAGAAGTGTGGGCCACTAGTTTTCATGCTGTCTGATGTGGCAGCTCAGCATCAGAGCCTGGTGTTTTTTGTCTGTAGTGACTCAAATGAAAATAAAATATGGTAACAGGAATTACAGCATCATGGAATTTTAGGGGTTGGAATGGATCTTACAGATCATCCAGTCCCAACCCTCTCTGCCATGGGCAGGGACACCTCCCACCAGAGCAGGTTGCTCAAGGCTCATCCAGCCTGGCCTTGAACACTGCCAGGGTTGGGGCAGCCACAGCCTCCCTGGGCAACCTGTGCCAGTGTTTCATCACCCTCACAGGGAAAAACTTTTTCAATATCTAAGCTAAATTTCCCCTCCTTCAGTTTGAACCCATTACCCCATGTCCTATCACTGCAGTTCCTAACACAGAGTCCCTCTCCAGTTCCTTGTAGGACCTTCAGATATTAAAAAGTTGCTCTGAGGTCTCCACACAACCTTCTCTTCTCCAGGCTGAACAGTCCCAACTGTCCTAATCAGTCACAAACAGTTACTTCTGAGCAGGACAGCACACATCTTTGCTTCAAGTGTTTTGCTGTAAGATTACCTGATTCACAGGTAATTTAAATAACCTTGCTTTCTTGATTGGGTTTGTTTTTTTTAACAGTGAAGTTAAAAAACCAGTTAAGTATTTCAGTCCTTTTTTTTTTTCCTCCCTTCCAACTTATTTTGATGGGGAAGA
>NW_008674093.1:13362-38924 GCF_000695815.1 Acanthisitta chloris | reverse complement strand
AGAGAGGAGTGAAGAAATCTGTGGCCCTCATTGAAATCTTTGGCTGACAAAAGTCTAACTTTTGGGTTGTAACTAAATAACTAAGTAAAAGTAGAACACTTGACCTGTCTTAACTGGTTTTTAACCATCCAGAGCTGTAGTCCCATAGCCCTTTTTCCACGGGCCCAGTGTCACGAGTGGGTAGCACCACCTGCTGGCATTGCTGGCTGGAGATAGTGCAGAGCTGCCTGGAAATGGGAGGAACATCCCTGAGGCATCACCCAAATCTTGTCTACTGAGAGCTTCAGTGATGGTCCTGCTCTTCAAGAACCAGTGCCACGCTGAACTTCACTGCAATTGGCACTCAGCCTGAATAAATCATTGCTCTGGATATATCTTCGTGAACATCAGTCACAGAAAGATTAGGAGTAATTCAATCTCAGTGCATCACGTGGCATGAGATATCTAGTAGATGTTTCAGAGATGGGAAATTGCTGTTAAGCAGGTGATTCAGTTGGGTTTTGTCCTTTTCTGCCACTGAACTTCTAAGTCCCTGTGCACACAGACAAGCAGAAGTAGAAGATGACTCTCTGAGAATGTTAGAATGTATCTGTTTAAAACAGAAATTGAAAGCATCGCTTTAAATCTGTGTTGCTAACTATGATAACCAAGGGTGCTCACTGTGAATGACTGTAAAGAATATCTGGGCAGTTTTCTGAACTTTCCCATGCTGGTCAGTTGCTTGAGGTGTTGGGATGGGTGGACCAGCCCAGGGCAGGGACACACATCAGAATCAAACACTCCAGGACTCCCACTTTTCTCTGAACTCCCTTTGGTTTGTTTCGCAGTGTGAAAGTTGCTCCGGTTCAGTCATGTTATAAATGCTTGCTGTAAATTATCTCAGAAAGAGATGGATATGAGCAAATAGCAAAATTCCCACAGCACTTGCTCTGGTTCACTGCCAACACAGATCCCAGCAGTGTGCAGGATCACAGACCCATTGTTAACGTGGATGCTTTCCTGCTCACATGAGGTCTGAGACCCCCAAGGATCTTTTGGCTGATCTCTGCTGGTGTGGTGTCCTGGCAGTGTGGTTGGCAGTGGGAGTTGGGAGGTTACTGTCACTGAGCCAGGCTAAGTGCTCCCCTCGCTCTGCTGAGCACACAGATGTGGAGTGTCTGAAGAGCCCCAGGAGGGACAAGGGGATTTCAGACCCACTAAAGACACTATCGTATTTGGACAGTTCTGTGGAGCTGGAGGGACAATATTTAACGACAAAGTGATTTAACCCATATATTACTCAAAAGCTCAAGTAGTGCCAACTCCACACTAAGCACAGACTGAAAGATAATGAGCTTACTCAGTGGGTTCATATTTTATGGTGCTGCTGTCAAATATTTTCTTACCAAAATCATTGGCTGTCTCAAGTGCTGAGTTTATGCAAGTCCATTGTAATTTGTGCAGTGATTAAATATTAAACCAGAGTGTATTTTTCAGAGGAAATAAATTTAGAGCAGACCACTTTGTTCTGTAGCAGAGGATCTCTGCTCCTGTCAGTTAAGAGATGGAGCAAACATTCTTCCCTCTAATAGCATAATTATTCAAAAATGTTTGCAAGGATCTCTTTGTAGAATTTGTGCTCATGCTTTAGTGTCATTCTTTCATTCCAAATGAAGATAAGAGGTTTCAGATTCAAAAAGCTGACAAAGTGCTGCAGGTCTACAAAGAAAATTTGGAGGAGAAAGGGTCCAATTGCATGTGAAAGAGTATCCATTTATCTAGAAATCTAAAACTAAAGATATTTTGCCATACCATTTAACTTTAAAGATTTCCAGAAGCCTTTTTCTGGCTTGTAAGAAATGTTAATAGTTTAACTTTACACACACCTGAGGTACTGCTTTGCAGTAGAATATTAACAGAAAATTGGATACCATCAGTTTCTTCAGCATGTTTTAGCACACAGCAGTAATGCTTTCATTTTAATAGGTGGCACTTTTAGCATTAATAACTTTTGAAAAATAAGCTTTCTTCTTCAGCAAATTTTGAATATGCTCTTGCTCTTGTAGTATAAGACAGAAAAAAAGCTGCACTTTTGGGCTAGATCAGGTCTAACTACTGATGCCTTGGCATGTGGGGACTTGTGTGTGTGATTCTATGTGAAACCCTGGAAAATATGTACCTCAACTTTCATTGTAATTTTCATACATTTTCCTTGTTTCATTCTCCTCTTTTTTTTTTTCCTGCCTTATTAGTGCAGATTGGAAATCAGCCTTTTTGGGGGAAGTGACAGATAATCCTTTGAACACATTTTTTTTTCCCTGTGATTTACTGGGTTGTTTTTTCCAGTGTGGAGGTCTCCCAGGTCTGCATGAGCACATCATTAATCTAAAGCATGTGCTTGCTGAATTTCACCTTGAGTATGCAGCAAAAATATCTGTGTCTTTGTGCTGAGCGAGTTTGATGTGCTTTAGTGGCTGTGAGTGATGAAGAGGAAGGAGGAGTTCTCTTTGATAACATTGCCAAATCCACCATGGACCCCTTCGACACCTCTTCTGGGTCAGTGCAGCTGATCGCGATCAAACCCGTGGCCCTCCCTGCTGTTCATGCTGCCTCAGAGAGGAGCCAGGAATCTGCCATCATTAATGGAGAGGTAAGGACTGTCTGATAATGTCTCCAGCTGTTTCCTTGGCTACAGCCACAAGTGGAACGATCTGTTGAGGACTGCTAGGAGCTTTTCAGCCTGACGCTCTATAAAGTTCCATTAGCATTGTGGGCTCAGAGATCTGAGAATTTAAGATCTGCTCTTTCACAATGCACCTGTGAATGTGTGTGACCTTGGAAGAGGCAATTTTCTATGTTCGTCCCTTGCCAATATCCTTCTCTCCTATCACATTAAAAAGAGATGAATAATGAAGGCAGAAAGCAGAGTAAGATCTCTGTCCACATGAATTCTGTGGCTAAGCATGGAAATGTAGATCATCTGGGTGCCAAGCTGATCAATACATCTCATTCAGAGTGAGAAGGGATGCAATGGGACCAAACCTTGCTCAGTCTGCACTGCAGCCTGTGCACAGAGGCTACAGTTGTTTCCTGGGATGGCACAAATGTCTCATCCAGATGCTGGCCAAAAAAACCATGCTTTGACTCCAACACTTACATTCATGTTTTGATGTAAATTTAATCAAGACTGATCCGTTTACAAAGCACTGAGGCTCTTAGACAGTTGTTAAACATGATGAGAACAAGCCAGAGAGGTGCCTTGTTTGCAAACTCACACTGCAGTAGTCATTTTAAGACCAGCCAGAATCTCCCTGATGCTGTTTAAAAGCAACAGGGAAGGCTCCTGCCAGAGACAGAGTAAGAGAGAGTGTCATGAGGCTTCCCATGTGGGCATGGATTACAGCAGTCTCCTGTGCTCTGGGTTGTACTTGTATTTGAAGTCCTGATGTGCTGTGGAGCTTCCAGACTTGGAGAAAGGCTTATTAAGATTTCAGCATCTATTTTCTGTGAGGCAACAGGATGGCACTCCTGTTGCTGTGTGCTCCCTTGTACATACTCTTCTTGTGATCTGTGAGAAGACTGTAGAATTCGACTCTGGAAGCACAAGGCCCAAGTAAACTCCTGATTTCCATGTGACTGGCAATTTGAAGCAGGAGGGAAATTTTCTCAGTACTTAGGAGCATTCATGGGACTGAGCTGTACCATGTCAGATCAAACACCTTTTTTTTTTTTAAGGATCCTCTCTGACAGGCCCATAACAGGTTTGTAAGGAAGCATATAAATAAAAGGAACATTTGATGACATTTCACTGGGCTTATTTAAGGTTCTGTGTAATCAGGGGTGATGTCTCTGCACCTACAGGACCCTAGAAGAGTTTTCCTTGGTGAGCTCTGGCCGTGATGCCCCAAAGCCAGCACGGTGTTGGGTCACACCAATTGGCTAACACCATGGGTGTTTTTCTTCAGTGGGTGTATCTGAGTCACTGTTGTAATGGTACACAGTTTTTGGGCTAAAATTATTTAACCATCTGCCAAGCCATAAAAATGCAGCGACTCTGTTCACTTGCAGTTCCTCACTGCTTGCAGATGGCACGGTGTGGGACAAGACGCGCTCCGAGGGATGACACACGCATCAAACACACTCTGACAATATCCTTTGGAAGTAGCCAGCCCACCACCACCACCCTTCAAACATCTCTTTGCCTTTTAGGTGAACAAGGCTTTGAAGCAGAAGTCTGATATAGAACATTACCGCAACAAGCTGCGCTTGAAAGCCAAGAGGAAGGGCTACTATGATTTCCCACAGGTCGATAACAACAAGGTGCTGACAGACAGAAAAAGGATGTATGAAAAAAACCAGAAAGAACTTGACCATATTTTGGATCCAGATGCAGATATCTCATCTCCGTTTGCTGAGCCTAAGAACAGGTGAGAGGATTTATATGCAGCTCTTCGTCTGGGAGTCAAAGGGACCATTGTTAATGAGGGACCTGTTTGTTTTGTGGCCACTGGTCCCTCCTGCTTTGAGAGGAAAATTCGTATAACCCATGGAACACGTGACCTCTGGTAAGACTGCAGTGTGCTTAAAAACAAACAAATGGAAAGACAAAAAATAAGGGAAGGGACTATTGCAAGTTCTCATGAGTCATATTCCAAGGTAAATAGAAAAAGTGGTGGTAATGTCTTTGGTAATACTTAGACTGGACTTCAGGCAGGAAGTTAGCATCTGAATGTCTTATCTTCCAAAGTTGAGTGGTATTATTATTTTGTCACTGTTTCTATCTGAATACAACTATTGGAGTTTGTATGAGATAACAGAGCCAGTACATCGTCCGTGTGCTTCAGCAAGCTCTGCAGGGATGGTGTCTGTAAGGTGTTGTGTGTACCTGTTCCTGGGGATCTTCCTGTGCCTTTAACAGAGAAATCCACAATTTGCTGATCTGTGATGTGAAGCTGCATGTTGTGTAACAGTGCTAATGTTTGATTAACACTTCACTGTCTCTTGAGGATGGTACAGGAGTAGTATTCATTCCCCCATTTTAGAAGGGAAGGGGGAGTGCACATGCTGATTCCTCCTGAGCCTGCTGTGGTGGGTGGGTGGACCTGCTCTGTTGCTCATGCTCTCTGAAACACAAACTAACACACTGAAAAGAGGAGATCACACCAGTCCTACCCCAGGAGCAGCACAGCGTGCAGATTCCTCTTCCTCGGGGTGGTGGAGGTGTGAAGGATTCTAAGAGAGTGTTTTGCCATTGCACCTTGCACCATGAGGACTCTGGTTCTTACTGTAATCAGGGCCATGCAGCAGTTGATCTTTGAGAGAAAAAGAGATACTGAAGTATGTTTCCTCTGGAAATGGCCCTCATGCCTGGAGGTGCAATCTGACATCCCATCTCCTGGAAAGTTCAGACCACAATTTTTCTCATGAGCGTAAATCAACTGCAAGCAAAGCACCAGCAGTGACACTGATGTTGCACACAGCAACCTTAGCAGTTACCCCTGGGGCAGAGATGAAAAAGGCAGTAATGGGAATTACAAAAGCAGTGTTGGCTCAGAATATGGGCAAAAGCTGTGAGCAGATGAATTTCTGCAGGTCTAGAATTAAATGACTGAGGGATACAGCCCTTGATGGGCTGTTTCCTAGGGTTGCACTGGTCAATGAAGAGCAAAGATGCTGACTCAGTTGTATGTTACATCCTTGGTGGAGGACTTGGGGCATCATTTCCTTGGACAGTTTTCCAGTGAGGGAGGAATAAATTGTGCACTGAGAAGGTGAGAAACAGAACCTTCCTTACATGAGTCCTGCCCTGCATGCTCATCCAGAACATAGAGCTCGAACGCTAGGAGCATTTGTGGAGGAATAAATTTAGTGCAGGTAGCTGGAAAGTTTCCTTCACACACTGACTGTGTGCTCTGCATATAGTGGCAGGCTGAGACATTACTTGGAGTGTTTATTATGCATCACGTGCTACATAGGAAACATTTAAAACATTACACTGAACCTTAATACTAACCATCTGCTCTTTGTTAAATATGCTGATGTTTGTTTGTTCACGTGCCAATGTGCTGAAAAATCCCAGAATACATTTTTTCCCTGTGTGTTTTCTACTGTGTTGTGTAAACCTGTCATAGCCTATTTGAGCTAGTGATCACTGGCATGATATAAACTGCTTGAAGGCAGATACACTGCTGTGGGGAACAACTTCAGTCTGGGGCTGAATCATAAAGGGCTGCTGGGTTTACTTGTTAAATATCCACTCTATATCCCTACATGGGAAGACACAAGGACCACAAGTGCCACGAGGAGAGGCTGAGGGAGCTGGGGGTGTTCAGCCTGGAGAAGAGGAGGCTCAGGGGAGACCTCATCACCCTCTGCAACTCCCTGACAGGAGGTTGGAGTCAGGTGGGGGTTGGTCTCTTCTCCCAGGCAACCAGCAGCAGGACAAGAGGGCACAGACTCAAGCTCTGCCAGGGGAGGGTTAGGTTGGAGATTGGGAAGAGATTTTTTCCAGAGAGAGTGCTCAGACATTGGAATGTGCTGCCCAGGGAGGTGGTGGATTCCCCATCCCTGGAGGTTTTCAAGCTGAGACTGGATGGGGCACTTAGTGCCATGGGCTAGTGACCACGGTAGGGTTGGACTTGAGGATCCTTGAGGTCTTTTCCAACCTGGTTGATTCTGTGATTTCTGATTCTCTTTCTGTAAAGACACAGAACAGTTAATTAACCTCACAGATGTTGCAGATGTTTACAAACAAACCAATTCTGTAGCCTGTGCGAAAATTTCTGTACTAAGCCCTGGAACTGAACTCAATATGCTGCAACACACATGACAACATCGTTGTCCTCATTTTTCTAACAAAAATAAGATGACTAAAATGGCATATTGCTGCAGGAAAGCCTTGAGTAATACTAGAGGGTAATGTGGGGGTTTAGTTATTGATAAATGAATCAATACCATTTCATTTCTGTAGTGAAATAAAATAGATTAAAGCAATCTAGGTAAACATAAAGTTGAAAAAAAATATTTCAAACTTTTTCTGCTTGGAGTTATTGTTTATATCATTAGTTACAGCAATTAAAAACTGGAAAACTGCAGTTTTGTAAAAATGCCACTAAAAAATAAGTCAAGGATGGCAGAGTTTCTGGGGAAAAGGCCTATTCCACTCTTTTCTGTTTTGAATGTATTTTACTACCATAAATCACATTATTACAGCATCCAAAATGAAAAGAGAGATGCAGATGGTTATTCAAGATTACCTTTATGTTTTGGATGGATTTAAAATTGTATTTAAAATTGATTTACAAAAAATTGCTGCCAAATGATCTGATTTTTTTCCAGAACAAACAGCTTTCTGCTCTCAGTACCCATCAGTCTTCCCTACCTTAAAACTCCAGTTTTGAAACATTCCAGTTGTGATCCCAGAAGGCAATTCCTAACCCATTTGGGTGCCAGTTGTTACTGTTCATACCTCCTTTCTCATTAGTGAAACTCTCCTAAATGAGGTAATTGGCAATCTCAAGGTAATTTTCAAGAGTCTACTGATGATAGGCACTATTCTTGGATTTTCTTTAATAGTTTGTAATCAGGTCAAGAATCTGCATGTATTTCAGAGCTGTATGTTTGAATCCCTCAGAAAATGTATCACAATTGCTTCAACTAAATATTTATGGCTCTGTTGTAAAACATTAGGATATTTTATAGACTTCTAATGTAGGAAGATAAAGATTGTCAGATCTGATTAGCCTTTGCATAACTTAGTTCCCCATGTTTTCTGGTAATATCAACAGTACAGTCAGAGAAAGATGATATAGGAAGAAACAAGATAAGGTACTTGAATTTATTCAATATTATTTTTATAGGGAAAACTTACTCCAAAATTTCTGCTTGTCTTCTGCTTTGGCAGTGCATTTGGGACTTCCAAATGTGGTCATGGTGATTTGTGATTAAAAGTCACACAGAACTTTTTAGAAGAACTGGTTTTGAAGTAGCCTTCTTAAAAGATACAGCTTGATGAAGCCTCAAGTCCCTGTATCACCATTTGGCAACTGCTCCTGAAGATTTACATACAGATATGTTCTGTATTTCACAGAGGGAAGCTATATTTGTTTTTGCATAACCAGTGAAAAGGACAGAAATGGTTGTGTTGGAAAGATTGCAGAGTATTTTGGGTATTCAGTTATGTGCTGCATTTCTATTACATTTGCTTCCCATTGCTTCAGAGCACACAGTGGTGAATGCTCAGTGCCTGTGGGTGAGCAGCACTTGGCCCCAGTGCTGCTCAGAGCTGTGCTGGAAGCAGCTGAGTCCCAGTGAGCACAGCTCTCTCAGAAAGTTGTGGCTAATTACCAAACTGGCTATATCAAACCAGCAGCTTGCAAGCAGCTTCCTCCCCCTCCTGTTTCTCTTCCCATTCACTTTGCTGGGTGTTTGTTTCAGTGGAGCTTTATTCCACTTCTCTCTCATTGCTCAGGATCAGCAACCAAAATCTCTGCTCCCCAGCTGTGTGTGTGGGAGGTTTGATGTTTTTATAAATTAATTTGAGTCCTATCAACTGAGGTTAAAAGGGTCCTGATATCTTCTTATATTTCATCTGATAAGCTCCCACATATAATGTCCATGTCTTTTACATATCTTTAACAGTAAAACAAATTAATCATCCATCTCTTAATATTGTTACTGATTTCCAGCACTTCACATAGCTAGAAACAATATCCTATGATAAAATGGCATTTTTATGAGCCTCATCATTTTAGAATGAAGGTAAGTGTTGAAAACTGCTGCATGTCATATTTTTGTTTTCATTTTGCTGTTTTCTCATTCCATTTTTTCTAGGCAAGTGCTGAAGAACTCTGTGTACAGGAGCAGGCAGTCTCTGAACAGCCCCAGCCCAGGAGAAACTGAGATGGATCTTCTTGTGACTCGAGAAAGGCCTAGACGTGGCATCCGTAACAGTGGATACGACGTAAGTTTATGGGATATCTGCAGAGAAATTTGCTCAGCAGAATCTTAACTTCCTCCTAAACCCAGGAAACTATTGATAAGCCACAAACCAGATTGCCATGGGGTATTTATTGCTACAGAATTTAATGTGCACTCAGCATCCTGAAAAAGCTCAGGATATTCAAAACACAGATTCTCTCCTGTACTTTATCACTGTACATAATTTTACAGGCTGAAATGCAAACAGAGCATTTGCCCTGAAACTCATTATTTGCCAAAACACTGAATTTTGAAGTTAGGTAGTTCTGAGTGTGTGGCCACTTAGACAACAGTGAGTTTTTTCCACTGCAATTAAAATACTCAGTTTGTCCTGAAGAATGGCCTGAAGCTGCTCTCTTGATTCACAAGAATGAACAACAACTTCTGGGAATTTCACCTAAGTCCTGATGTCAGTGTTTGGTGGAATTCCCCTAGGGACAGATATTGTCCTCTTACTACACCAGAACTGGGAGAGTTTTGTGGAGGTAAATGTCAGAACCAGCCAGAGGAGCTGCTGGTTTATGGTCCAAGGAGCTCACACAGCCCACACAAGGCAGATGAGTTGTCTTGTGCAGTCTGAGCATACACTGGGTGCAAGTTGACACTGTATGCACCCAGAGCCAGGATAAAAATAGTCCCCACACTGGGCTGATGTAGAATTTTTCAGTCCTTTGTTACATGTACAAACTGCTGTAGATCATCCATGCCTGAAATCAGTCCCTAGAGAAGGTCTAAAGAAAACAAGGAAGTTCCTCTGTGGCTGTTCATCCTCTAAACTCTGTAGATGACAAACATTTTGTGTGGGGCTTCTTGTCAACCCTCTCCACTGCCAGGAATGTGTCTTTAGCCAGGTGAGGGAAAGCACAAAGGTTGGGGGATGATGTGTTCAGGGAAGTTTAAACCTTTTACAGAATTCTTCAGGGCATGTTGTAGTTGGCAGATTTCTTAAAGAACTTCCTGCACCTGGACACTTCCACCAAACTGCAGGAGTCCTGTTGGGCCATGTGAGTGGGATGATTGGTTTGCTGCTTTCTGAGGAATTAGAACACTAATACTGTGCTAACAAAAGCGAATTTTTCCTGAAATGAATGTTGAAAACATTCTGGGAGCAGGCATGGCATCAGATTTAACAATATATAAAACATATTTTAAAGCAAATTTGTTAAAATCCTTGAAAGTAGATTAATGAGCTTATGCAGATTCTGAAGTGTCCCAAGAGTAATTATATACTCAGATCTGTGCACACCACAGAAAAATTTACTTTTGCCTTTCATTTTAGCACTGCAGTTGGGCAACCTGTCCCTGGCACAGTCTGACTGGGAAGTTACATAAAACCCTTTGCCCAATTGCACTGCAGATCCACTGCAGTGCACCTCTTTAACTCAGAATGTGTTTGCCATCTGAAAGCAGGAAAATGCCACAGGGAAAATGGGACAGGATGTAGAAATTCAGCTCCCCAGCCTCAGCCTGCAGCGTGGGCTGCTTCCCCCTGCTCCTGTTTGAGGTTCCTCAGAGCTGTGAGTCTGACAGGCTCTGTCTCCCAGGATACCACGGCTGGGCACTCACAGCTATATTTGAGTGTGGAATTCTTCTGGATCTCACCAGTGGTGCAGCTAAAAACCTCTGTAAAATTTGACCTCTGAAGATGGGAGAGAAAGGGTTCTGAGAGGGCTGCTCTGAACACTGACTCCTGTGCCCTCTCTGGTTTATATAGTAACACCTGGCACCAATTTTTGAGATCCAGTTTGTCATTTTGAAGGTTCCAACCTTCTCAGACTCCTGTTAACCTCTTCCTCCCAGGATGTTATTTAGCAGCAAGTCCTGCCAAAGAATAGTGAAATTTGCATTTTATAACGAGTTCCAAATAATTCAACTCATGACTCAAATAGCTCATTTTGTTTTCATGTTGTGAGAGTTTTTTTCTAGATGAAGAAATTTTTTAATTTTTTTTGTTTGTTTCCCATTCACCCAAGTTATGTGTTGAGGTTTATCTTCCCAACAATGATAATTGGATTTGGGTTGATTTTTTGTTTGTTTGTTTGGTTTTGGTTTTTTGTTTTGTTTTTTTTTTTGTTTGTTTGTTTTTAAAGAAGAGATTCTTAAAAAAAACTCTTTAAGAATTGCCAGACTCCTATGCATGACCATAAGGTTCCCTTTGAATAACAAAATTCTTACATTTCTATTGTGGTTTTCTAAAGTGCTTCATACATACTTCTCTAAAAATGCTTCATTCTCTGTAACTATTTGTTGTGCTATTTCTCTGAATCATGGCTATATTTCCCAGAGCTAAAAACTGGGTAAGGATATAAAGATATAGACATAATATTCTATTTATGTCCTTATGGAATATGTAGCACTTTGTATTATTTTGGAGTGTGCAGTATATTATTTGCCTTTAAAGTGATTTTTATAAATGAATTATTACTGAACAGTGCCATCTTTCAATTTTGAAGAATCTCAACAGGGTTTAATATCATCACCTTCACACAGGAATTAGATTAAGGAGACTTTATTAACATGTTTATTATTTCCAACACATTCCCAGACAACTGGGAGTAGAACAAATGCCCTAATGAAAGGTTCTAGAACCTCTAGACTGCTAATGAGCTTTATACCAGAGCTGAAAATATTTAGGCTGGTTTTGGTGTAAAAGGAAGAAAATTACCTTATTTTACATGTCTAAGAGCTCAGTATGCAAAACAATTTACTGGCATAATTTTGTTGCTAGAGCTAAATTAATGCAATGCCTCAAAAAGCTTAAGGATTCATGTTCACATCAAGAATTTCACTGATGTAGTTGCAGCAGCAGAGTTATGTAAGGAGTGTATGAATCTGCCTCTCAGTACAGAATTTTGGTTTTCTGCATGTAACCCTAGTTCCTTCTGTTATGCAGTAACTGGGTATGAACAATATCTGGATTTTTATGCTGGTTGCATTAACGAACAGTGGCATCTGTTTGTGATACTTACATGTTTCAGTTGACAGGAAAGCAAATGGCATAGATCAGAAATCTTCATGTCAACTTCTACAGTGATAAATCAAAGCTGACTTAATGTTGACTGCTAATATGCATCTGCTGTTAATGTGATATATTTTGGACATTCTGTAGAGGTCTAATGGCTTCACCAAGGGGTTGTAGTGGAAAACCTGATTTATTTCAGCATTGGGTGCTAATAGGTATCTTGTGGGATTCTACTCACTGATGTTTTTCCAGGCATGAGGAGATATAAGAACCATGGTTATGAATCATCCTGTTGGGACACTATGATTTCAGAGACTCTTTGGCTGCTCTTATGCAAACTACCACTGCATTTTAGAGTCAGGCTGCTAAAATGTATCTGATTTTTATTTACTGCAGCAACCCAAACAACAATGGAATCAAAATGCAGGAAGAAAATCAAGGGAAAGTATTTAGCTGAAGATCTCCTGCAGTTTTTCTGTCTGAGATAATTTTGTGCAGTTACATTCTTCCTCCTCTGATCTGAAGCCTGAAATTGGGTTTATGGTTTTGAATTTGGATTATATACTGTATAACCATAGCTATATAAATTATGGTGAAATTCTAATATGCAAATGCTGTCTTAATTTTTCTTTCTATTTTTATACTGCTGTGTTTTCTTTACACAATATAGCTAGACTTAGAACAGAGAAAGCAAGTTTATCTCTTACTTAAATTTATTACCAATTTTCGGACTAGCAGTGTAATTCTTCTCTGAGTCACTGTTAACAGAAGAAGAAAGTCAGTTTGATATTTTCCTCTGAAAAGGAAGAAATATGAATTACAGCTTGCACAAGGCTGGGGCACAGTTGCTTATCTATTCATTGGAAAGTACTATTCTATGGGAGGAAAAAAACATATGCCACACTAGGAGCTACAGAGCACTCAAATGATCAGGATAGTGCTGGAATTCTTAACAAGAACATCCTAACCATTCTTTTATTTATGGCTATTTTAAACACTTAGAGAGTTCTAACCACATGCTATGTATAGAAGGAGGTACATATCCTATTGCTCATTCCTCACATGTGTTTTACAGATATTTAAAGAACTCTAAGGAATCAGTTGCTGGTTTAGGTTGCCATTTGAAAGTATGTATTTTTAAAACTATAGGCTGTAAAACTAATCTTATAAAATATAGATGAAATGTGGTATTTCACTGTCAAGTTCTTGCAATATGATGATTTTTTTCTGACATGGAGTTAGAGGCAAAAAAATCAGGAGTGTGGTTTCTGTTTGTACTTATCCATGAGGATGAAATTACCCAAGGAGTAACCCTTCAAGTTAAGCTGCCTGAGTACTGTCTGCTCATTAGAGTACATGCTTCATTCACTGTTCCCATGTTACCTTTGCATACATATTTGTGTAACTCCTGTTTCATGGCTAGGTGAGATGACCAAGCTGAGTCAGGGTATCCTCTGCAAGGGACAGGACCTCATTTGTGGTGCCATTGTTAGTGGACCTTGCTGGGTTAGAAAGCTCAGAAAAACTCCCAAACTTTAATTCTTCTGAGATCTTAATGTGAGAGAATGAACAAAGGAATTTCAGTCTCTGCAGCTATAATAAGCAGTCCCTTGTAAGGCATCCTTCATAGTGGTGGTACTATTTAGGGAACCATACTCTTCCTGGCACAGTTATTCCCATTGATACTGCAACTAAGAAACGAATTCAAACATTAATTCTGATTGTTTTTAAGCAAACCATTGGCAATTAAATCTGCTGCTAGTTTTCCCTGCAAACAATATAAGCTATAAAAGGCTATTATACTCACCCGTATCATCACTCCTTTCCAATATTTGTCACGTGTCTACGCTGTCACAATTTCTTTGTGCATATGTCCCATCTGTGTTTGAGGATGTTCTGTGAAGCAGCACATTGTCTTGTAAAGCTTTTTACATCTACATGCTTTTATTCCCCCCAACAGACCGAGCCTGAAATTATAGAAGAAACAAATGTTGACCGTGTCAACGAGCCTCGGAATTACAGCAGGTCCCGTCAGGCCAAAGGCCACTCGGAGACCTCAACTTTAAGTTCTCAGCCCTCCATTGATGAGGTTCGACAGCAGATGCATCTGCTCTTGGAAGAGGCTTTCAGCCTGGCCTCTGCAGGCCACGGAGGCCAGAGCAGGCAGGAGGGATATGGCTCAGCACCACACCTGCCCTACTCGGAGGTCGTGACCAGTGCGCCGGGTACCATGACCCGACCTAGAGGGGGGGTCCAGTGGGTACCCACGTACAGACCAGAAATGTATCAGTACAGTTTGCCAAGACCAGTAAGTGAAACTTCTCTTTAGTATACTGTCATATCATAAAGATATTTCTACTCTGAGACACCTTTTTTTTTTTTAATTTTTAAAGTAGTGGTCCCATTGACGTGCTCAGAAGCAGATGTAAAGCCATAAATAAGTATGGGTAGTGGGGTGTATGTGTGTATGCCTGAGCCATAAATAAGTATGGGTAGTGGGGTATATATGTGTATGCCTACCCTGACATGTCTCTTGCAGGTGGGTGAGCCACATACATAGACCAATAGACTCAGTATCTCTTTTAGCTGCAAGGTTGTCTTGCCTGAATTGCACTTGGGAGAAAAGGCTACACTAAGCACCAAGCTGTTCAACAGATTAAGAACTTCTTTGCATGTCTCCTTCTACTCACTGAATGCATATTAGGAAGCAATGTGGTTCCACAGAACAACAGTGCCTGCAGCTGGGTATGAAACATCAACACTTCTGCATGAAGTCCATCACTGAAGAGCATCATTGCTCATTGGGAATGAAGCAGGTGTAATAGAGTGACCTGAAATGTGGGCTGCTAGTGACAACCTTGCAGCCACAGCTATTGGCTTGGGACCCTAGAGATGGTTTCATTCCATGGGCTTCTGGGTTGACCTTATAAGTCCCACTTTATCCATCATTTTCTAGCCTCAAATTGCAGCGAACTTGTCCTTACCTCACAGAAATAATAAGTGAATTAAGAACTTAAATCCATGGGTTGAAGCTGTTAATGGAATTTTGTGGGTGTCTAGACAGTAGTTGCTGTGCACACCCTCAGCTTGTGAAACTATCCCTGAATTCTCACAGATGGTATTGTGAAACTCAGCAGCATATTTTCTTGTATGTCAGATACAAATCTAAACCAGAGGTGCTTGCTTTCTGATGAGAAACAGTCCATATAACAATACCAGTGTGAAAAGTTGTTCATTTTAAGGCTTTTTTTGATCAGAAATGATTTTATTCTTTTAAGGAATACATTTCAAATTGAGTCCTTTTACTCTGGCTAGAATAAGAGGATAATGCAGAAAAATGTCCTCAGTTCAAAATAACCATTACCATGACTTCCTTCCATGACAATAAAAAATACATTAAGGGATGTTGCTTCTGAACTCTTCTGAACATCTTTCAAAGCCACTGGCACTGCCTGCAAAGGTTCAGGCTAGTGCTATTTAAATCATGCTAAAGGTTATTTCTGGCACTTTGAAACTGATCCAATGAACTTCATACAGCATATAATCATATTTTATGGTTTGGATTCGATTACAAGCTTAAGAGACAGCTAATGGGGAGTCAAATTACTTTGACACTTCAAAGAATCTTTCTAAAACGAAATTAAAAATATTATAGGGTGGCAGATTGTTTTTTTAAAATGTAATAGCCATACGTTTGGGGTGAATGATTCACTGTTTTCTTGCTAAGACTTAGTACTCTCCTAAATCATCATTGTGTTTGGGACCTTTAGGGGAAGTGACCTGTGGGTAGGAAAGACATGGAAAAAGAACATCTCAGCACCATATCAGGTGTTTGTCTCTCCTCAGCAGCTCTGGGGGAGATGCTGTGATGGGCAGTGTGTGGGGTTGGGTTGACTGACATGTAGAGAAGGTGTCCAGGCTCACAGAGGGGTGAGTGAGCAGCTTCTGACAGCTTTGAGGATGAGAGGTACCTGTGCACTGGGATGTGTGTTACCTCTGCAAACCAAGACTTATTTATTTTTGCCCTTTCTTAAAGTTGAGTTCTTAGTGGCAATTAAAAGTCAACATTAAAAATGCTATTGTAATTCAAAGTATGGATTCAAGAGCATTTTGCCTGCTCAGATGGAACAAATGCAGATATTTGCTTTACTTACCATTGGGTCTTAGATACAAGGCAAGTGTAAAGGTCCTCAGTTGGTTCCTCTCTTCTGAAATCTGACCCTTCACAGTCCAATTACATTAGACTAAACATATTACAAGATCTCACAAACTTTCTGGTAACCTGAATGCACCTTTAGGTTTTATGAAACCTAATGCAAAGGCATATCAGAGGTGATACAAGTGCTGTGTAAGATTTCCAGCACAGTCATGCTCTCTATCAAGCACAAATGGAAAAGGAAAAATACCAAAAAATCTACATGCAAATCTTCATCTCAGTGTTGGCCTTTGTTCCTAAGTTTTTGTGCCATCTGCTTTCAGGGATCCAGAACCACTCATCAGGTCTGTGTTTCTTCAGGTGTGCTCCAAGTTTTTGATCTTTGATTTTTTGCAGTAAACTCTTTGGCTGGTCCTACCATCAAACACTTGTGTGTCTCTCCAGAGTGTGCATGTATTTTCTTTTTCCTTTTTTCTTTTCCCTTTTTGAGGCCTCCTCTGTAGTTTCTTGTTCGTTTACTTGGGTTTGTGTGTTTTTTTACATGCTAACACCTAAATTATCTGTAGCTCTTGTGAGAGAATGCCTGTTTGCCAAACTGCCCATTGGGTGACCTGTGATAACAGAATTCCTTCCTATGGGGGTTGTGCCTTCTGGCAGAGAAAAGCCAATGAAATGCAAGCTCCTAGTGTTGTTTTGGAGCCTCCAAACCCACAATGAGTAACACTTGGCTGAGTCCCTGTCATCCAGCTGCTATGGAGGATGGAGTATGGATGGAGTGTGTGACACAAGCCCAACTGCCTTGGCAGGTCATGTCACCACTTTGGAAATTTGCTTAGCTGAGTCAAGGAGAGAGCTAAGGGCAGGAAAAGAAATTCTCTTTGTTACAAGGCTGGGCTAGTTCCCAACTCTGCTGCTCTGGGAAGAGGAGTGAGAGTTACAGAGCTCTGGGTCCCAAGGTGAGACCTAGTACCATAAAAAACAGGCACTGATGACCAAGATTTGCAGGCTGAGTGACTGGTAATGTATCCACATCCTCAGAGCTTCTCTTCATTTAACAGAGGTAAAGTGAGAGTATTTTACCCCAAATTCAGCCACTTTCAATAATGGCTGCTGAGTATAAAACAGGACAACTCTCAAAGCATAACTAAAGCAATAAGTTTGTATTATTCCTGGATTGCAATTTAATAAGCGAATTAGTTCAATCATTCAATGAGCAAACAAAGACAATGCAATTTTAATTCCTATGGTGACATGTAAGGAGATGGATATTTCTGGAATTAGAAGGCAACATTGAATAATTTCACCCAAGACAAATCTGCAAGTTGGAGGTGGTAAGGCTGGAAGGGACTTTGTGCAACCTGGGCTAGTGGAAGGTGTTCCTGCCCATGCAGTGGAATTGGAAATACATGATCTTTAAGGTCCTGACCCAAACCACTCTGTGATTTATCTTTTCTTTCCTGCATCCTGACAGGTGGTACCTTAGACTTATGTGGGCTGTAGCAGACAGTGCTCCAGGTGTCTGCTGGTGGCTGGAGTTTATCTTCCAGAGGGTTTATCATCCTGGGCCAAAAGGTTGAATCTTCTCTGCAAAACTGCACTTGCTACTTTTTAAAATTCTTCCTTGCTTTGCATTTTAATTTGTCAGTGTTTTAGCCACAACAGTCTCCTTCACTGACATTTCCCCCTGAACGGGTGGTGTGGGGTCTGTGCTTGGAATCTGTGCAGTCCATCCTGGATCTCAAATGTGATTACTTCTGCCAGTCATTGTTATAGCCTGTGTTTTACACAAGTCCTCATTTTTCAACAAAACAGAGTTTGGAATCCATGCAGAATGTTGTGGTTTTGCTTTTTCTCTGATTGGATTCACAATGGTGTACAAATTTCCAAATCCTACAGTCATGTCAGTTTGCCCAGAACCTAAGGGCTCATCTAAATCTGTAACAGGCCTCTGTAGGAAAACTTGGATTTGATATAGCTTCTGAACAGTTTTTTTCTTTTATGTTTTGCATGCAGGAAAACACTAATGCCCCAACCCATTGGAGAAGTTATAGAAATTGTGTTGGAGTTCCCTCTCATGACCATGTTGGTGCCTGTGGAGGTTCAGCACAATGAGGACTGAGTGTTGTCCCTCCAGGACAGACTGTGCCTCATGTAGCAGAAATGTTTACAAGATTTCTCACTTTTAACAG
Source organism: Acanthisitta chloris (assembly GCF_000695815.1). Classification (NCBI taxonomy): domain Eukaryota; kingdom Metazoa; phylum Chordata; class Aves; order Passeriformes; family Acanthisittidae; genus Acanthisitta; species Acanthisitta chloris. The sequence continues at coordinate 20,659 of NW_008674093.1, read as the reverse complement.
GATTCTCTCTGCCCAGCCATTAGCAAAATATTACCACTCACTCAAAAGCAGCTAAAAAAATGCTTCGATTTCCTATTTCTACTCTCCCCCCCCCCCAAATTTTCAGTACAAGTTGCAGCATATTTGTGATCCCTTAAAAAAAACCTCCTTTGATGTCCTTATGTCAAAGCACATCCAGTAGCATACAAGAAAAATCAGAGGTCTACCTGAGTCTCTGCCTACCCCACTAAACAGTGTCTGCAGTTACTGACCACTCTGAAACATCATCTCCTGTGCTGTTCCTTTAAAACAGGGGGAATAAAAAGGATTTCATACTTGGTATAAATGCATGCTGAGAGCAAGATGTGGGATGAAAGTCTTGTGGAGCCAGGAGGAAGTGTTCAGCTCAGCCTGGCAGAGCTCTGCCAGCGTTTGAGCTGCAGCAGAGACATTGCAGACCATGTCACATCCAGTGCTGTTAGGAGGAATTTAATTGAGGTTTTCTTTGATGTGAATAACATTTGGTTTTTTTCTTGCAGTTCTTTCATTAAAAATCAGTATTTCCAACCTCTGGCTAAGAAATGTACCAGTGCTTTTTTAGATTATTTTTTTTCTCTACCTAAATGTATAAATTCTTTAAATATCATTGTGGCATGGTGAAAGTAAATATTAGGAGACTTTGTAGGTGACATGAAAGAGTTATTTTCATAGATGTGCCTTTGAGGGTCTCTACCCTGCTTTAAAGGGGGTGGAAGTGAGAAGAGGGAGAAAGATGCTTGGTCTGTATTGCTTTTCCCTTGGAGACACTGACATCAAAAGTCAGTATTTGCTAAGTTACCTTTCCTCTTTGTTAAACCCAGTTTGGCAGGTATTTGAGAAGGAAGGTATTGGGATTCTGTCTAAATGCCTCATTTTAAAAGATGATTGCTGAAAGATAAGTGTTTTCTGATATGTAGTGTGGGATTTATATTGCCAAAATCAAACCTAAATGTAGGTGTTATGTCTGAGCTAATCATGTAAATCCTGTAGGCTCTTTCTGCACGAAGGAGACAGAGTGTGACTCAACCCATGGTAATGTGTTTTTAACTCTGCTGTTTGTGGAGGGACCTTCACTGCCTGAACCTTTAGTTTAGAGGGGCAAATTCCCACTGTTGGGCTCCAGGTTTTGTCAAAATGTCTATGTCTGGTAGTGGACAACCTCCCCCAAATCTGTTAACAGCTATTGCTGTGGTTTTATCTTTAACCCTGAGCATTGCCCTGAAGCATCATCAATAAAGGCATAATTTAAAAAAAAAAAAACACAGACAAACCCCCAAACAATGAAACCAAACAAAACAACAACAAAACAAACCCTCCACCCACACTGCACTGAAGAGGTGTCAGTGAAGCACTAGTGAGGTATCATTCCTCTGTCTTTAAATATATTTAGCACAATTATGATTAATCTATAGCAAAACAGAGAATTTAGAAGGCAAGTTTTGTCCTGCATGTCATTTCTTGGGTGCTGTGGGTTTCATGCACATGATTCCTTGTCCTTCACATGTATTAGTGGTGAAACTCAGAATTACTAAGGGCAAGTTGCTTAATTTTGCAACTTTGTGGGTTGGTCCTGTGTTCCTCAGAATCAATCTGCCTTTTCAGAGCTGTTTGAGACCTTTGTTGCTGTGTTAGAAAGTTACAGAGCTTGGGGTTTTTGTGAAGAATTTTCTTTTCATCTTTTGGAGCTTGGGGTTTTTGTGAAGAATTTTCATCTTTTCAAGGCTGAAAGGAAGAGGTTGAAATATGGATTGCTCACAGGCAGCTTTGCCTCACTACATGCTGCTCTGAGGATGCTTTCTGAATCTTTAAAATACTTTCTGGAGGAAGTGCAAATACTGAGATATTTTTTTTTTCCTGTGGTCCAAAGCAGCTGTTGAGTGAGTCTCACACAATCATAACAGATCTGCTTTGCCAGCAGGTAAAAAAATGTCACAGAGACTATGTTTAATACATTCTATTTTAATTAGGCTTCATCTTGTCTCTGAACTCATTTGTTCAGGTTTTCCTCCACATTCTAAAACCTCTAAAGCACTGTAAATTCTCAAATGAATGCAATTACTGTTGATGCCACAAAAAGTTAGCTTCCTGTTGACTGGCACACGGAGCAGGTATTTCTGACTCTCTTTGGGTTTTTAATTAGACTGAGACCTACTGGTGTTTCAGAAAATATTTATTTTTCTCCATTACAGGCTTACAGATTTTCTCAGCTTCCTGAGATGGTAATGGGTTCTCCTCCCCCTCCTGTCCCTCCCAGAACAGGTCCTGTGGCTGTTGCCTCTCTGAGGAGGTATTTATCTGTTATTTTATTAGAGGTATGATCTCTAAAAACATCACTGTTGTTATAAGAACTGGGGCAAACCCTGCAGGGACACTTACAAAGACACATTCATGAAATTAGAAACATGGTGTTATTTCACTTTAGCACAAAAAAGAAACGACAATGACTTTTCTGTTATAGCTAATCAGTTTCAAGAAAATTAGGCAATGCAGGCTCTGATTTCCTTTAGAGCATCCTTTGCCTCAGCTCACTAATGGCATATTGGCTTGAGGGTGTGTGGTAGATAATTTGCACCATCATTCTCCTGCTTTTCTCTATTGCAACAGGATAGGGATGAATTGCAAGATGCTTCTCAGTCCCCCAGGCCTGCCCAGCTCTCAGGTATCTCACACCTGCATATCTGAAGCCAAATATGTGCAAAATCCTGATTGCTTTCGCTCAGTGCAAGTGTTTTGCCTCCTCCTGACAGGAAGGCACTCAAGAACATGCATTTCAAGGAATTTTTGCTCTTCTATGGTGAAGGAACTCATTTAGCCCTCATTTAGCTGTGCTGTTGGGTACTGCCTGGTGCCAGCTGCAATTGGAGGCATCACAGCCCTGCAGAGAGCTGTGGAGCACCAAGGGAAATGTTTGAGTGCTGCTTACAATACTGTAACTGCATGGAAATATTCAGGATATGGACACTGTTGACATAATTTTGTTCATCCATCACGTTTTTATCTCTAAAGCAACTGGGACACACCATTTCCAAAGATGTTAGTAGTTCCTACATGTAGTTATTTGCCACAGTAGTCTCCTACTACACAATACCATGTTGTCTATGCTGTAGCAACGTGGTGCTGTCTGCAGCCTTGTGTTGGTGGATTATGGTAAAGCTCTGGGTTTTGTGTTGTGTTTCACAGGTATTTGTTTGAAGCAGCAAGCAAAGGCTCTATATAATGGTAATAACATGCTCTGGCAAAATAGTGACCAGGCAAAAGAAGTTGTTTGCAAACTTCTCCAGACTTAGCTGTTCTCCAGAGCAAAAGTGGATAGCTTGTTCCTAGCTGATGTGTGTTGGTGGATTATGGTAAAGCTCTGGGTTTTGTGTTGTGTTTCACAGGTATTTGTTTGAAGCAGCAAGCAAAGGCTCTATATAATGGTAATAACATGCTCTGGCAAAATAGTGACCAGGCAAAAGAAGTTGTTTGCAAACTTCTCCAGACTTAGCTGTTCTCCAGAGCAAAAGTGGATAGCTTGTTCCTAGCTGATGGGTGTTGGCACTTCTCCAGACTTAGCTGTTCTCCAGAACAAAACTGGATAGCTTGTTCCTAGCTGATAGGTGTGTATGTGGCTACAAGTCTCAGCTGTATGTCAGAATGACAAAAGTTTCTATATTTTTTTCTTTCCTAATGCACAGGTCTACATCAGATATTGGCAGCAAAGTGAGAATACCTGAGTCCAGTGGAGCAGAGCAGGTCCAGCATCATGATCAGACAGCTTTTGCACCAGGCTCAAGAGCTCCAATGTCTGTTGGTCCACTTGATCAATCAGCTTTTCACTCAGGTGAAAAAATAATCAAGGCCCAACTTGCAGCTTCGAGAGTCTTGTAAATTATTTTGGATATAAAGGAATGCATGGGATATAGCAAATAGAGATTATTATTTGGAGAGAGACTGTATTAGGTGAGGATTTTCCTGGTGCAACTGAAGGATGATACCTACAAAGGATTGCCTGCCCCTTTGTAAATGCAGCATCAGCTGCATTGTAAAATACTCATCCTGCAGAAGCACTGGGAAATGTTTTTTTCTGAAGGTAAGATCCAGCAGTAATGTCTCAGATGTTCTTTGTTCAAGTATGGCATTCTGCTGGCTCACTCATCAGGACTTTGGATGATTAAAGCCCAGTAAAACTGTTCTGTACCACAAAATCCAGTGGAATGTCCAGGGCTGACAGTGTTGGGTGGCAAAAGCCAAAGTCAGACCATTGGGACAGCTGTGTGACTTGCAAGTTTGTGTTGCACCATGTACAAACCAAGCAGGGTGGGAGAGACAGGTAATGGGTTCTGAGGGGCATGGAGACATTGGGGACAAAGTGACCTTCCTGTCTACATGTGGATATATGATTCTAGCACAGAGAATCTGTGATGTTACTTTGCTTTTATTCCTTGGTGAAAATGGTGATCACATTCTCACCAAAAAACCACCCTGAAAACCCCAAACAAAACCCAACAAATTATCACTGACAGTGCAGTTATTTCATAAGCACTGTCTTCTGACTTGTCACTGAAAATCTCAGCCATTAATTATGTCTACTCTTTTCTTTAATAGGAAATACTGTCCCAGCAGTGTTTGCTATTCCAGCAGCAAACCGACCTGGCTTCACTGGCTACTTTATCCCAACACCACCCACTGCATACAGGAACCAAGCCTGGATGCCCTATGGTGGAGAGAATGAATTGCCAGGGCAGTGGGCAGACTCAGTAAGCATCCTTGCTTTTCTAACTAGTGTGTTTTCTGTGATTTGCACAGGAGGGCTTTTAAGCAATTCTGAAGTGATCAGCAAAGAATCTGATAAGGTTAATTTTTCCTTAAATGAGAACAATCCCTAGTAGTGAAAAGCTGTAAGAGATGGCAGAGATACTTCCTCTGTCCATTCCATGAACTGTAAGCAAGGTCTTTAGGCAGTTAAATCATCCACTGTGTTAGGGTTTGGCACCTGTTTAAAGTTGGTGGATTAGGTACCATTTTATTTCCCCAAGACAGAGGTTAAATATTTGGATAGGCATGTGGCAAGAGAAGGTGCTGCTGCCTCTCAACGTGGCTTTGTGCTGTTTGAAAGTTGGGGAGCATCTCTCCCTCCTGGAGGCTTCTCTCAAGACAGCCTGGCTCCCAAATCCTGCTCCTGGCACTGCTGCAGCTCTGCTGTGCAGTGTTTTGAGTCCTCCTGCAGGCTGGAGTGACAGATCATAAATTAAATAATTAATTGCACGATCCTAGACTGGAACAGATGTAATTTTTAGCCCAAAGTAAACCTACATTTCAAAGAAGTGAAGTTGAAACATCCTAAAATGATTGCAGCAGTTTATCATGTTTGAAACAATTTCTCAAATGTAAGACTGTTCTTCCACTAGGGAAAAAAAGATCAGTTCTGCTGCTTGAGCTCACATCTGGTATTTATGCAGAACCAATTCGGGAAAAAAACCTGGCAGACAGATTCTATTTCCTTGTGCAAATCACCAGCAGAATATTTTAGTGAATTGCAGTTGAAGTCTAAGTTGGCTTTGAGCAGCTAAGCAAGAGACAACATGGTCATATAAATATTCCTGGGGGCAGCTATTTGTTGTCAAATCTTTGTTACTGCTCCTGATGTCTGTGAGGAAAAGAATTCAGTCCAACTGAGATGCAAGTCTGAATTTGTAGGCTGAATTGTCAAAAAATAGATGCTCATCTATAAGCTGAGCACATCTGTAGATGTGTCCCTGGCACCTGGAGGCTTGTGATGCCATTGTATAGCTCTCCTTCCCAGAGCTGCCTTTCAAAGCATGAAAACCTTATTTGCCTTTTTTTTTTTTGTCATTGTTTTGGCTTTGTTGTTTGTTTTCTGGCGGGTTTTTGTTGGGGTTCTTTTCCCTTAGTTTGTTTTTTTCATGTGTGTGATTTTAACCCTACTGACATTTTCAATTCCTGTTGTATCTTAGCAATAATTCTAAACTTTTTCTTTAAGAAGTAAAAAAGCCACAAAACAAACAAGGGCAAGTATTTTACTTGTATTCCATTCTTTTTCTCTGTTGTATCCCTACTCTTGGGTGCAGTCCCATGAAAAAAAAGAGTCAGATATCACTTGTCAAAAGTGAAGATGGAAAACAAACTGGACAAAACTGGAAAGCAAGTCTCCAGCCCCCAGATCCTTCCTCTGGGAGGAGGAGAGTATAACCCTGTTGTGGGTTTCCCTGGGCAAGAGGTGGGAAGAGCAGTTAGTGCTGGTGGAGCATAAACAGAGGAATGGAGATGGATGCAAGAATCTGTCTGAAAAATAACTGTGGCAATACAGAATTCAAAGGAAACAAATGTCCCTTTTAACTTCACTTACCCATTGCAGAGCTTTAACAACTTTTTGTTGCTCAGATTTTCAGCCCTCCAGTGGCTTTGCAGAATAAGTAAAAATGTAAACCCAAACCACTGCAATTTCTACAACGAATTGGTGTCTCCTCATGAGTGGAAATCTGTCAAGTAATTGTCTCTATTTGAAAATCCTTTACTAGAAGAACTGGTAATGGTTCTAGCAACACAACATGGCCAGAAAGCCTTAATAGAATTAAAAAGTATAAATATCTAAAGTAATACTCAGGTTTCCTCAGGTTTTGAGTTTCTGGATGTGTTCTGGTTTTTGAGCCTCTAGATTTTAGCTTGTTCATACTTCCAAGAATTTCTTACAGTTAGAAGAACAGAGGCTTAATATCTATAAGATGAAAATTGAAATTCTTTACTTTTCATGCATTTCTACAAGCCTGGACTGTAAACAAGGAAATAGAGGAAAAAAAGATTTGACAACAAAGAATTATCTTATAAGCTCAATTTACTGTTGTAATGTATTATTTTCTGAACTAAATGGTAGTACCGAAGCACTAAGGTTTGTGGGTGAAGGCAACTGCACCCAACAAAGCAAACTGTTGTAATGTATTATTTTCTGAACTCAATGGTAGTACTGAAGCACTAAGGTTTGTGGGTGAAGACAACTGCACCCAACAAAGCAGTTTTTCTCCAGAATGTTGGATGCTGCTTAGTGAAAGCAGGAACCTGGTGGCCTCTAGTGGCATGTTCACATTGTACTGCTAAAATCTTTGTCTTTTGAATAACCTTTTGTAAACTGAAGAGATGTGTCTGCATCTAATGATCACTTTGTGTCATGCCTGCTTCCTGTATTTGTCTCATCAGACTGTACTGAATGTGTTTTTACTCTAAGGGTGGTGAGACACTGGCCCAGGTTGCCCAGGGAGGCTGTGGCTGCCCCAACCCTGGT
>NW_008674093.1:0-13206 GCF_000695815.1 Acanthisitta chloris | reverse complement strand
CCCTGGTGGTGTTCAATCCAGGCTGGATGAGCCTTGAGCAACCTGATCTAGTGAGGAGGTGTCCCTGCCCAGGGCAGGAGGTTTGGACTAGGTGATCTGTAAGATCCATTCCAACCCCTAAATTCTATGATTCTCTTCATCACTTGTTGGATATCCAAGATTGCATAGAGCATGTGTAAATCCTAGTGTTCAGGCCTTAAACATAAAGCCTTCTTCAAAATTAAGGACTGTAGATTCCTGTTAAATAGACTTTTGAAAAACATAGGTACTATTTCTATTTCACATATTAATACCTTCTGAGTACTGTAAAGATTGGTATTTTGGTTCCTGGCTGAAAGTAATTGAATCTCACAGTGACTGAAGGCCCTATGTTTTTATTTTAGTTTTAGCTGGTGTAACATGGGACTGAAATCAGTCAAGTTACAACAGAGTAAAATTATGAATCCCCCATGTTATTTTGTTAAGTGTGGCCAGAAATCCTGATGCTTTGGAGAAGTCAAATGTCCTTTTCAGTTTTGAGTTTCCAAGTCAGCATACTTAAGATTATCCCTGTTCTCTGCATCTAGTGAGTTTCTGTTAGGAACAGTGAGACCAGAGATTTGACTGACTTGGATTAGACACTGGCTCCAAATCAGCAAACTCTGCTTTTCTGTTCGAAGATTTTTGGTGTCTGAAATGTAGTCATGCTGTCTGTTTAGGACTGAAATGTTTTAGGAACAATGGCTTACCATTACCATTACCAAAACACACTTGCAAAAACCTTTGTCCCTTTGACTTTTTGTAGGGATGATAAATGAGGACATGCAGTGTTTTCCCTGCATGGTGGTGTTTCTGCTGCCACAGCTGAGAGTTGAGTACCTGGTACATTGACATGTGCATAAACAGCACATGCCAAGAGAGACATTTGTAAGGAGAAGCTTAGAGTTATAGGGTTTGTATTCTCTTCATGTGGTCCTGTCTGTTAGATCTGACTCTGCCCTGGGGAGGTTTGTGTTAGCTGGTGGGTGGCACCACAGATCAGCCATTCTGTATAATTTTGTACTGTTACGATGCTCTGCAGGTTCCACTCCCTGGATACATCGAGGCTTATCCCAGGCCTCGCTACCAACACAACTCCCCATCACGACTCCCTCGCCAGTACAGCCAGCAGGGAGGGATCCACCCCAGCCTGGAACAGGCTCCTCTGCCATCTGCTGCAGCTTCTCAGCAGAGCCTGGCAGAAAACGACCCCTCCGACGTTCCGCTCACCAACATTTCTACTGCTGCCCTCGTCAAGGCAATAAGAGAAGAAGTGGCTAAATTGGCCAAGAAGCAAACAGATATGTTTGAGTTCCAGGTCTAATATCTGTTGGGAACAGTATTTTCTATCCTGCAATGTGGGGGTAGCCAAGAAAGTGACTCCTTGAATTTTCAGTTAGAAACTTGCTGTGCATTGTGCCAAAGTGATGGCATTTTAATCTGTTTGAAAAGGCAACGCTATGAAACAATTGAAAGTAGGGCAACAGGACTCTGAAGAGATGTAATTGTGCTTGCCAGCTAAGGGAATGCTGCCAGGAAACTGTTTCATATGGATAAGGTTGACCATGTGCAATTGTTTATCACTTAGCTCTCATGTTATGACCCATCCTCACTAGAGATGCTGCTGAATATGTCTGTGCCACATGATGTTTCATTTGCAGGCCCAAAGGTAGAGCTGCTGAAAGCAACTTCTGCATGTCTAAACTCTGATTAAAGAAGAAAACACCATAGAACACAGTTAGCTAAAGGCCACAGTTGATGTGGCAGTGGCTGTGTTAATTGTTTGCTTTGATCCAGGGCATAAGGGATGCTGAGTTCAGCAATGTGGAGTCATTCAGCCTATTCATTCTGGAAACTGTTCAAACCAAAAGAATTCAAGATAAGTACTGCAAATAAATGTCCTGTAAATAGCTGAGATTCTCTTCATCCTATTAACAGTACAAAGAAGTGAAAGAAGGGAGGACTGTGAAGAACACGAATGAGATTTCAGTAATTGGTGGCTACCTTGTCCCTCAATGCCACTGATGAGTTCTGGGATTTTTTTTACAGTGTGTGAGAATACAATGCACGAAGAGCCAGCAAAGGATATTGGTGCTAAAAGCTTCCAAGAGAAATGAAAAGTTATTTGTGTTTGCACTATAATCAGGCTTTTCTCTCTGAATGCATGTGAAGCTGGTAAACCTGAGACCTTTACATCTTTCCAACCCAGAGAAATGAATATCCCTGCTTGGACAAGAAAACCTCTGTTCAACACAGTGCTTTTTTCTCTTTCTTCAACAATGCTATCTACTAGAGTGATGCCAGAAAGTGCTACCTGAAGCTGCAGTGGATTTTGATTGCACTGGCACAGTGAATGCATCTAGGGAGTTCTGAATGTAGAGGACCTAAGTATTATATTAATATGTAAATAAGTTAGCAGTTACATGGATTAACAAAAATACTAATGTTCTGTGACAAAGAGAGCATTGCCAGAAATTATGCTGACTTTATATTGTGCAAGCTAAGGGTCACTGAGTGTTAAACTGCATTGTGGTATGAGTCCAATCCCAGAGGAAAATCAAACCAGTTGAATGGGACAGTACTTCATCTTTTGCAGTTGTACAAACTAGGTGGAGATAATGAACAGTTGTTTTCAGTTCCTTCAGCAATTAGCTTTGGGAGCTGAAGTTGTTGCAAAATTTGTCGTGTTGGGCGTGTTTGGTGTCAACTGGAGTTAAAGGTAATGTCCTTCATTTCAGTAAGTTATTTAGTTATCCTCAATTGCACTTTTGTCTGATCATTTCATTTCCCTGAGTTTCTTTGGTCTTTACTGAGGTGAGAAAGGGAACTTGGTTTAGCTTTTTGGCCATCAGTAAATTGAGAGAAGGAGAGAGAAGACTAGAAGAAGAAAATTCATGAAGCACAAATTTTAAAGCAGAGCTATTTTTTTCCCCAGTAATTATATTATCAACCCTGACTGAGACTGTGATACATAGTGATCGTAGAATATAAAGATATCTTCTGCTCCAATACCTTAAATATTGCAGAAGCCTTTGGAATGCTAGTTAATCTTTCAATAAATGTGAAATCTCATTTTTATTGTTTAAAATCAGATATAAATAAAATGTATTTTTGTAATTTCTATGTATATATGTGCTGTATATTTATAGAAGTGACTAGTCTGCTATAGTCCTAAAAATTTCCATAAACCAAGTGGGGAAAACAAAAACCAAACCCAAGAAAAAAAAACTTGTTAATTTTAATGATGAATATAAGCATGCTATGTCTGGGGTACACAAATACACATTTGGGTGACTTGGATACTAAACAACCAAAGAAACTCAGTCTTTCATATAAATACAAGTCTGGTGGAGACTGACTGTGGTCTCAGTTCCCTGTCAGCTAAAGAACACTGACCTTGGCAGTGTAATACCATACAGCCAAATTGTGTTGAATTAATAGCTGCCTAAGAACATCACACTTGAGAATAACAACTTAAAAATACTGGGCCATAAAAAGACTCATTCTGGTCGGGTTTAGTGGGAACTTCACTCACTGAGAGCAAGGCTGAGTTTCTCTATTAGGCTTCGTCTGTGTATGTGAATTTCATTAGAATCCCTTGAGCAGAATTCTGCTTCTTTTTCAGTCATTTGGATCACTGTAACAGAAGTGCAGACCTAATGGAAGAGCAGCTTACTTTTATTTAGCCTAAGCTGGTTCATAACTGGCTTAACCTAAGTTGGTAAGCAAAACCTCCCCTGGATCGTGCCAGCTGCATTTTGCAGCTCAGTTTTTGAATGATTCTTCTATTTAGCCCAGTGAAATTTTGCAAGTGAATAGGCCTTTCTGTACAATGAGAGTGCAAACCTGGACTCTGAGATACACTCCAGTGAAATTTTGCAAGTGAATAGGCCCTTCTGTGCAATGAGAGTGCAAACCTGGGCTCTGAGATACACGAATTTATTTCACAGCACATTTCAAAGTTACCCTAGGGCTGTGAACAGGGAGCAGCAGTGGCCACACGGATGGACATGCTGGAGCTGTGGAGCTGGGAAGGGTGATGTTCAATTTACTCCCCCAAAAGTCACAGCAGGTAGAAGATACCAAACTTAAACAACATCTTTGGGACACTTAGCTCTGTTTGGAAATCTGTTCTCATTCTTAAATTTGAGTAATTTAATAGCTCTCTTGAAAAATGTGTCTCACATGATGAATCCTGTATCTTGCCACACTGGAAATTAAAGATTTTGGCAATTACATAGATGTACAGGGTTTGAATGCCTGTAGAACATAGAAAACCCCCAAATAAAAATATTTAAGTAGCCTTCTAGAAAGAAAAAAACCCTTTCAATCAAGTTAAACAAAGTACTCTTCATACTACTGAGAAAGACCTGTTAGACTTCCCAAATGATTTTTTTTTGTATTGTTCTCAACGATGTGCAGTCTAGTGACTATTTCCTGAACCATCACTCTGCAACCATTGTGGTGCACTTTATCCCCAAAACCATCTTATGTTCTTCATTCATAATGCCTTTTTATCCTGTTTGTAATATGTTTCTCTATTTTGGTTTTTTTTTTAAGTACAAGGTAAGATTATATTAAGACAGTGAGGACATTGCTGGGAAAGAAAAAAAAACTCATGCTGTAATATTTATACTGTCTGAGCACAAAGCAATGATAAAGTGAAAATATAGTGTACAAATAATTTGTAATATAATAAACATTTTGTATGGCTACGATGATAATATAGTTTTTCAATACTGACTTCAAAGAAGAAAGTATTTGTGTTATAACCTCATCCTAATCTATCCATGCCATTTTTACTGAGAAAACAGTAGTAATTTAGGTTTTTCTACTGAATGCCCCAATTTTCTTTAAAAATATGCTAAGTGTTTAGGTGAAAATACTGTTTTCTGTGTACAAAAAATGTGGATGTTCTGACCCACTATTTGTTTTCAGATTTGTAAATCATCAGTAGCAACAGCTGCAAAGGAAACACACGTGTAAATATTTCTTGGTATGTGTGTACTGATCACTTTCAGTTGGTAAACTATGTGTGACATTTATTAACATGGGTAGAACAGTAAATTTAAGAGGCTAAGAGGGCTGATGATCATTTGTTGAGAGAAACATATTATCTGTCTTTGAGAGAAGCTCTAGCACTCAGTCTGGACACAAAAGTAATATTTGTATCTAATAGTACTATGGGTAGAAATTGATAGAAGTGCATGTAAATCCTATATATAGAAATGGGGAAATTATCTTAAGTAATGATCATTTCTTTTTCAGGCTAACTTGGAAAAGGTGAGACATGTAAGAAATGTAAGATAAAAATTAGGAGCAGGTAGAAAAAGCAACATTGGATTGAGGGGCAGAACTGTTTTGTTTAAGGGCTGATATATACAAAGCTGACCACAGTTTTCATTATGTTTCAAGATGTCTGATTGTTCAAGAATTAATGACACTTATATTGAAAATGTAGGACTGAAAAGCATATATTAAAGAGCTAAATGCCAGCTTTTACAAATCTGAGGGAGCTTGAAAGCAGTGAGCTTTCTGAGCTAGCAGAAGTCACTTCATTTTGCTGACCCTGTTCATCCTATGCACATCTGAGCAGCTCCAAACACTGTGTCCAGTCAGTTATGGTCCTGACCTTGTACTGCTTGTACCTAAACAAATCTCAGTGGCTTCCCATGCCTCACTGACATGAAATGGGATGGAAAGATAATATGAAGGATATTACCAGGTCAGGAGTACCGTAAGGGTCTGGAATCCATGGATCTTCTGTTGCTTGTTACTCTTACGTACCAGCAAATCACAGGATCACAGTATCAATTAGGTTGGAAAAGACCTCTGAGCTCATCAAGCCCAACCTCTGACCTAACACCACTGTGTCAACTAGACCATGGCAGAGTGCCACCTCCAGGGATGGTGACTCCACCACCTCCCTGGGCAGCACATTCCAATGTCTGATCACCCTTTCTGTGAAGAAATTCCTTCTAATGTCCAACCCAAACCTCCCTTGGAGCAGCTCAAGACCATGTCCTCTTGTCCTGTCACCAGGTGCCTGGGAGAAGAGGCTGATGCTCACCTAGCTGCAAACTCCTGTCAGGTAGTTGTAGAGAGTGATAAGGTCACCCCTGAGCCTCCTCCAGGCTAGACAACTCCAGCTCCCTCAGCAGCTGCTCCTCATAAGACTTGTGCTCCAGAACTGTCACCAGCTTCATTGTCCTTCTCTGGACTCACTCCTGTACCTGAATGTCCCTGTTGAAGTGAGGGACCCAGAACTGGACACTGCACTCCAGGTGTGGCCTCGCCTTGGCCAAGTACAGGGGGAGAATCACCAGGAGTTTCCAGTTACTCAAAGTAATCTTGTAATAAAATACCAAGTTGTGTGGCATTTTATACATATTTTACTACATCATTAGTATCACTATGTCAAGTGATAATTTACACTTTCTGTGCTAGACTTTCTTTCCATGGGTTAATTTTCATGCCATTACCCCAGGACTGAGTAATAGATTTATTTTTTACTTATCAAAATACATCAGTGAAATTTTTCCATTTTCAAGGAGAGGAGTACTCTTAAAATGCTTCTTCTGAACTTTTGCCTTTCTCTCGTAAGTAAAAAAATGTAAAACTCAACTTGTGGAAATGAGATTTAGATAGGTCAGTAAATGTACTGCACAGCGACTTGCTCTTTGAAAGAAAGTTGCAAGATGGTCAAGTCATGAAGGCAAAGCTGGTTAAAACTGCAGAACTTCTACTGAGAATACCTGATTGCACATGCAGAATTGTTTTGCTCTGCCCCACAAAGTGAAAAACAGTTAGAAAACTGTGCATTTGGTCCTGCTACTCAGGAAACATTTTGCTTGGGCTATGTACAAGACATGGGAGATGAGACAGAAATTTCACTGTGTTTCTGAGATGGATAGAGTATCCTAGGAAACACATTTGTCCTTTGAGTTACCCTTAATACCAACAGACATAAAAACCACAGCCACAAAGCAATGTGGCACAAAGGTGGCTTAGGTCCTGATGGTAAAAATAGTTAAAATGCCCCAAAGTCATCTATATTACATACTTTAAAAATCACCTTCAGGCCATATTCTTGTGAGTATTGTATCATACTTGTGTGTATATATATGTGTGTGTGTGTGTGTGTGTGTGTGTCCAAAAATATTTTTTCCAAACCAGTTCTTTGATCCATCTGTTTGTCCTCATTCATTTCAGGTTCCCCAAGGTGCACAGAGGCAGTAATGAAGAATTAGATCCCAGAGTTGTTCTGTTATGAAGCTCATGAAAGATGAGGAATGTGTTTTAAGTAGTTAAGTGGTCAAATGTATAGCAGATATCATGAAAACAGTTATAAATATCACGAAGAGGAGTTTCAGGAATTTGATTTTTTCATTTCCATTTGTTAAAAGTAATTCTTGTTTTAAGAAGTGCCTGACTTTCCATGAGTTTTCCATGCTCAATCCCTTCCCGAGGAGTAGCTTGTAACTATATTGCATTCTGTAAATAATTTTGTAAACTTTATAAACGCACATTTACCTCCTAGGCAATAATGGGTGCAAAGGATTGTAAACCATGCAGAAAGTTGATTCCACTGAGTACAATACTTAGAGAGGAGGTGAATTTTTCTTCTGAAGTATGTCCCTCTTCACTGCAGCTCAGTGCGTTTCTGTGCTTTGTAAACTGGTGTCTAAACACCATAACACACACTGGCATCAGTTAAAATTTCATTTATCTGGCAAGGAGCACTGGCTTGGGCATCCTCCAGTGGGACCTTGCAAAGATTGCCTGTGTATAATTTTAACTTTTTAAGCTATTAGACCAGAAATTTGTGGGTCCTTAACTCTGACTTTTTTGCAAGGAATCAGTGGCTTTTAGGTCCTGCAATTCCAGCAAACTTGACCAATAAATTCCTTGAGATGTGATGCAGCAGGATACAGCTCCCTACACCAAGGATTCACCAGGATCTTAAAAGCAAGTGGCTGTAGTAGAAGAATAGGTGGTAAGCCTCATATTTCAGCAGTGGATGAACACTAGGTAATTCTGAATTGATTATTATGGCAGGTCAAAAAGCCTTGAAGTGAACTGCTTTGAATTGATTTTATGTATTGGTTGGCTTTTCATTTCTTCATTTGTTAAACCAGCACAAAATTAACAACATTAACAGCATATTCTGTTTCACAGTTAGAAACGTGGGAGATATGAGTGTAAGTAAATTTGAAGTTTATTGTCTTTATCTACTAGTTTCCCCACTACAATTAGGAAAAATCCAAACACTTTACCCTCTAGCAAATTGATTTTTATATTTCTTTCTCTGACAGAGAGACTGGGAAGGCTTTTTCATTTCATCTTGGTGTTGAATTCTTCAAACCATATTCAAGGCTATATTTGATAGCAAAAAAAATGACAGTGAAACCAAAAATTTTGGAAAATATGATAGAACACATCTTACTGAGGCTTAAATTTTGGCTTAGGGTTTAGCAACCCAGCAGAAACAGCTCAGGCCCAACACGAGGGTCTCCTTAGAAAATATATGTGTGCAGCCCAGATATTCCTATGCTCTTTATTTAATTTTTTTTCATTTACTTTATTTTTTTGCCACTGCTGTGCATTCTGAATTTGACTAACAGTGGTGTTCACAAAGAGGTGCACTCCTCACCACACTGATGTGCTGCTGGTATGAGGGAACTAGTCATCAACACATGAGAGAGTTTTAAAGCAGCTATGGCACTGCATGGCTTCAGCCCAACTTCTGCTTTGTGAGATTTACAGATGTCCTATTAGTATTAAGGCAAAACATGAGTATAAATAATATCTTCCACGAATTTGTTGGCAAAACACCTGCTCACTTCAGGAGAATAGGACTGATCCAGTAATGCTCAGTAAATTAGCCATCACAAGTATCTTAGAAGTGTGCAAAGAGAGGGAAGATGCTTTCTGGTCATGGGTAGCTGAAAACAGGGAGATTGATGGTCAGTTGACTCATGTTCAGGATTTTGGCTTGGTTCTGGGCAAGGTGCTCAGTCTGATTGTGCCTCAGTGTCCCATCCATACAGCAGGATGAAGGTACTGCTTCTCCTCACAGCCCTGCTGGAACACCCAAACCCTGGAGAGCAAGTGGCAACTTAGGGTGAAGCACTATTGATTATTTCATGGAGCCTTGGTCATGGTTGAAGACTACAAATTATCTGTTCCTCTAGTAGTGTTTAAACAGATACGTGAATTTACAAGAAAAAACCACCTCCTGAACCTGTTTTAGTATGTTCTAGGAAGCCTTTCCAATAACAGCCTCTACAGTTTTTTACAGAGATTTACAGATTTATAACAATCAATCAATCTCATTTCCCATGCAACATCTCACTTTCCCAGGAAATGAACTTTTCTTATGTCTTTGAATTATGGAAAGGACTAGCTCTGCATGATTACAAATATCCATGTTATCTTTGGTGTCCACAGCTTGATTCAACTAAATTATAATGGCTGTGTCTGTGAAACTTGCTCAAAATTTATGAGTGTTTCAGCTGTAAATGGGAAAATTATTTTTCTGAAGCTGCAAAATTGAGGGTGAATTTAAAGCCAAGTCTAGGGACAAAACTGAAATAGGAAGTAAATCATTAATTAAAATTTTATACTATGCAATCAGAAGGGAAATCTCCACAAACTGGTTCCTTTTGCAATTACAAATGTAAAACCATACTGATGGTAGAATTTTACATATGACTGAAAAGGAGGCATTTGAAATGATCTGGGTCATTACCAAATGACTCTGTTTTTACTCTGAGCCATAGGGTGATTCTAGAAATGAAGCTTACAAGTAGTTTCTTTCCTGTTAGTGGCTATAGCTTAGTTAACATTGTACATGTGTTTTTCTTGGCAATTTTGCACATTAAATAAAATACGTCTTAATATCTGTGTTGCTACTTATTGGTTGTTCCTGCTGTGTCCTTTTCTGTAGATCAGCTGCTTTAAAGCATGAGCCTTGTTCTTCCTTGGAGTTGCCAGGTTCCTGGGCTGCACTGGGGTCCTGTTGCTCCTGCTCTCAAGGCAGAACCTGGCAAAAGACAGGAAAGGAGTTTTAAGGACTACACAAGTCTAAGCCATGTATTCCAGTGGTGACATTCCCTCTGAAGAAAGGTGTTTGCCTAACCCTACAGAGGTGAGCAGGGCAGTAACCAGCAACCCTGTGAGTTTGGAGGACTCCTGTGTTTCCCTTGTGAAACGCCGTGTCGTGAAGTGCCACGTTTAGCTGGTTTGGGAACACTTCCAGGGAGGGTGACTCTACCACTGCCCTGGGCAGCCTGTTCCAATGCTTAGCCATTCTTTCAGAGACCAAATTGTTAAAGCAATCTTGTCCCCAGTCTTCCCCTGGGCTTCCCAGCTCTGCCACACCACGTCCCTCACCATGCCCTGCAGGAGGTACATCAAGTGCTAGACAAAGTCTGGTCTGCCCTGCTGCCTTGGTCCTGCTCAGGGTCACTACAGAGCACATTGACCAACAGATGAAACCATGGATTGCTGTGTCAGCAGGGACACCAACTGGCAACAGCCATTGCAGATGGTAAGATTCCGTTTCAGATCTCCTAGTTCTCTGATAAAATGTGATTGCTATAGTTTGGTGATTGATAAATGGGAGTTCTGAATTAGATTTGTAAAAGAAAATATAAACTCTGTAGGGAAGATCAAAATCTGGCTGGGAAGACTGAGATAGTAAAAGAGTGAATGCTGCAATAAGCAGGAATACGAAATAAAATCTTGACATGGTATTGTGTTAAAATGTTTCACAGTTTAAAAAAAACCCCACAGATTTAAATAGTACTCATAAAAATAAAGCCAAAATGTGACAGATGCAGGGGCTGTTTCGTGCTGCCAACTACCACTCTGGAATTAGAATAGGAAAAAGGAATTGGTATCTTTTTACGAGTCTCATAAGCCTCTTTACTGCTCTGTGAGGTTATTCTCCATGTCATGTATGGCATTACTTTTTGAATGGTAAGTGTTCTCCAGACCTTCAATCTGTCACTGCTGCCTCTGTCCATTTTTCCTCATGAAAGGACGTGTCTTCCAAACATAAGGATGTTGTCACTCCAAAAACTGCCACAGGCTGTAGCATAAGCACTGTTACTCCTAAAATCAGAGGAAAATGTTAGTTGAAAGTCAATGTTATATGACTGTTCTGTTAAAAACTAACTCCAGCCATAATGTCTATAATTCTGTGGTACACTAAAGAGAATTAAAAAGAAGATTTTATGCTTACATGAAAGTATCTTTTTAAAGCTTAGAGCCACAGGATTTTTGCCCATACCTATTTGCTCAAATATGTACTTAATGTACTTAGAACTAAACCAAAATACATTCCTCAACCAACTTTAGCATTGCAGTTACTGTGTTTCCTGGCTACACATACCTTGAACATCATCAATGGACTGCTGGGAATCCTGAAAACAGCAGCATTAGTTTCTTAGTGTTCTGTCTGCATATAGTAATTGGAGAAAAAAATGTTAAAGTACACAGTAGTAGTATCAGCAACAAGTACCAGACAAATAATACACACAAAATTCAACAATATACTCTATTTTTAATTTGCTAGGAGAATAGCATGTAGCAAGTAGAAGGCCAATATTGAAGAACCATTAAAATACTCCAGAGTGATACAGTGACACTGCACTGGGCTGAAATAATCTTCATCTTGTTGGTGGCTATTACTTCAGCTCCTGTATTGCCTTTATGGTTTGTGTCCTCTTTTCTTCCAGTGTCTTCAGAAGTTCATCTAAACAGAAATGAAACATAATTTGTCATTAATTTTGTCATAAACACTTTACAAGAAAATCAGATAATGTATTTAGCAAACTAACAGTATTCCTTAAAATGTCTAGCAAATATCTGAAAACTAAAGTTTCTCAAAATAATAGCTATTAAAATGGAAAAAGGTATGTGTTGCTAGAAAAGGAAAAAAAACCCCTATGAATTTCCTGTTCTGAAAAGTAAATATATGCAAACTACCTATCAGAAGTTCTCTGAAATCTTTTGGATGTGTTTATCTGATGGACATTTTTCCTATGTTCTTGTAACCTTTGCACTCCTGAAAGTTTCCTGACTGGCAGCCTGTGGCCTTGAAGGAAATTATGAGCATCATATCCTTACATTTGTTGGCCTCCTTACTGGAACTCACTGTCTACATCAGGAAGTATCATGATCTGCTGAATTATTTTATTTCCAGCAGGTGAAAAATTCAAAATGCCAAACTTATTTAACATGGGTTTCTTTAATTCGGTTGGGGCTTTTTTAAAATTTTGTGGAGGGTTTTGTTTTTTTTTGTGTGTGTGTGGGGGGTGTTTGTGTGGCTTTTTTGGGTTTTTTTTTTTTTTTGGGGGGAGGGTTTTGGGCATTTTGTTTGGTTTTGTTTTTAACCCCTGCAAATATTTGTGGATGTCAATGTCCTTTATATTATATCAATGCTAATTTACAACCTCTGGGTCTTCTTAGCAGTGGATATATTTCACAGGTGCAAACTCCCTTCTGATTTGACTGGTCCCTGTACTTTTTTTTTTTGTTAAGACTTAACAAGGAGTTTGCTCTTTATTCTTTCATGCAAAAGTAACTCTTGTGCCACTTTGATTTGTGCCCTCGGCATGTACTTTTTTTTTTTGTTAAGACTTAACAAGGAGTTTGCTCTTTATTCTTTCATGCAAAAGTAACTCTTGTGCCACTTTGATTTGTGCCCTCGGCTGAATGGCCATGACCACTGAGCGTGGCAGATGAGACCAGATATCTTTACTCCTGTGATAGCATAGAGTAAAATGTTTGGAAGTGTGGTAGCCAAGGTAGACCTTAGTGACAAAGATGGATATTATGTTTAGTAGAGCAACGTGAACTTGTATGTACTTGCATATCCATCTGCACATACCTGCTTGATTAATAGATTATTATTATAAGATTTTGAAACTATGTTTGGGGGAACCATGACAACGATCAAAGGGAACTTGAAGTTATGCCTAGGGAGGATGGTAACAATAATCAAAAGCAACTGGGATCCATGCTTGGGTGAAATCAATAGAATAATAGTAATGTAATGATTAACCTATGGTTATGCATCTCTGATCCATGTCGGAGTCAGATTTGGGTCTGTACCCCGACTCCCAGAGCTCTTCCATAAAAGCACCCATAGTGATTCAGTGATTATGTGTTTTCTACACT